>NC_043000.1:161576241-161608741 GCF_006345805.1 Octopus sinensis | reverse complement strand
GTATGTGCAGATTTGTATGTTTTACGTATGTCTTCTCATGTATATAGTTGCATATCTAGACATGCTCATATATATTTAAATGATAAACTTCTGGGAAGTTTTACAGATTTTTACAGTTCCGGTGATGGACTGGATCTGTAGTCTTCGAATTAGCTTTCTCCTTTCTGGTTTTGGAAAGCCTAATTTCTCAAGATTGGTATGTATGTATGTATGTGGAAGGGAGTGTAATTCGGCAGGAGGACTTAAACGACATGCAAAGGTACATGAAGCCCAGTTACAACTACAGCCGGCTATTACCAGTAAAGGTTTTAGTTGCCAATTTTGTACAAGACATTGTACATCTTTAGCTGGGCTAAAAAGTCACATTCAATCACAGCACCAATAACAGTTAAGCTTCGTACAATGGCCATACTCGATAACGAGGGGGCAGCCATAATAATAATGTATGTATGTATGTATGTATGTATGTATGTATGTATGTATGTATGTATGTATGTATGTATGTATATATGTATCTATCTATCTATCTATCTATCTATCTATCTATCTATCTATCTATCTATCTATCTATCTATCTATCTATCTATCTATCTATCTATCTATGAGTATATAGGAAAAATAAGGATAAACACAAGTTTATAGTAAAGCTCATGCGTACGCTCCACCATTATGGTTATTTGGAGCCCTGCAATATATAATCCAAGTGCATATGGATGCTGAACCCCGATGGATCCTCAGGAAACACGTTATTGTACTAAATTACAGGTAATTATGTCGCAAGTTAGATGGATGACGAAGATTTTATTATTGTTTTAAGAGAGAAATAGAGAGAAAGCAAAAGAATCTAAAAGAAGTAACCTAGAAACAAGCGGGAAGAGGAAGAGAGAGAAAACTAGGGAAGACAATTAGGTAAAGAAAATAGAAAAGGAAGAAAAGCCCCAGAAAGACAAGGAGGGAATAATAGATAAGAGGAAGAGCAGGGAAGGAGAAAAGAAAGAATGATAAGGCATAAACATGGTAAAGAATAGAGAAATTTTTCCACTGAAGCAGAGGTGAATTATATGTAAATAACATTAAAAAAAATCAAAATAAGAAAATATAATAATATTTGAATGTTTAATTTCTAAAATATACATAAATTATGAAATGTGACAATATAAAATATCGATATAAATAATTTAAAATATATATTATAAAAATATATGAATTAAAAATACAAAAAAAGATAGCAACAAGATAATTTACTTTGAATGAATATATTTAAGTAAATATATATTTACATTTCTAACTGTCAAGCATTAATGAATCTTTCGATTCTGTAGATAGAGAATTCAAAATTGCAATACATTTAAAAGAATTTTGCACCCACTTTTCTGTTTTGGTGCATGAAATCAGCCTTTTTTTTTTACCGTGAAGTTATTTTGAAGAGTTTATATTTAACACACGGGGAAATTGTAATTCTATAAACAATTAGGTTAGAACAGTGATTCCTAACTGTTTATTGTAGCACCTCGCTTTTTAAGTCGTTATGCCTAGCGCCCACATAAGTGGTATGTGAGGTATCACGACTAAACTAACTTAACATGAATGATAATTTATGAATTTAGACTTATAAATCTAAATTTGTTTGCATAAACTTTTACTAGCGAAATGACAAAAGATTAATAAAGACAAAAATTGTAAATTTACTTTATACATTGTAAATTAATGACTTCCCTGTGCCTGATGAAATCTCGTATAATATAATTACTACTACAGGTAAAATTTGGTATGTTATTTATGCTACCTCAGCTTACCGGCCTCTAAAGCCTAACGCTCGCTTCGTCATGCATGGCGTCCTCTCAGTGGCGGTACCATCCAGGTAGAAAACCTTTGGGTTAGATTTTAGAGTTTAGGTTAAATTTTAGGATTAGGTGTTAAACTTTCTATTAGGGTCGAAGAAGATGATTGGGTAAAGGTTTAGATTTTGAAGTAGGTTAAGAATTAAAGGGTGAAAATAAACGAAAAAATTTAATCTGAGTATTGGATTTCAATGATCATTACTTATCTTTAAAACATAGAAATCTAGAAAAAGCTATCTAAGAGAAAAATTGTTAGACGAGATTCTTAGTACAAAATTTTGCCCGCTGGCTTTTCAGAAAGTTTATTATGAAGTAACAAGTGCATCGCAATGCTAGTATTAAATATCTGGCTCTTCATCCTCATAACACTGAAGCATACATACATACACACATACATACATACATACATACATACATACATACATACATACATACATACATACATACATACATACATACATACATACATACATACATACATACATACATACATTATTATTATGGCTGCCCCCTCGTTATCGAGTATGGCCATTGCACGAAGCATAACTGTTATTGGTACTGTGATCGAATGTGACTTTTATTTGCTTTTTAAAGCTACAGCCAGCCATTCAGTTGAGACTCACAGCACCATCAACAATCATGAACAATGTCGCTATCGTGCAATGCCTGTACAAGAAGATTTTTTTAAAGTGAGGAAAGGCTGTGCACTGAGTCAATCCCACTCACTGAGCAACAGCAGCCATAATCCGAAAAGAAGAAGTCAACATCATCGGTAACAGCTGAGCCGCAGGTTTTATGTCGGAGTTATCCCAGTTACCTGAGTTACCTTCTCCTAGAAGGATGCCCTAACGAAGGCTAGAAGTCCTTCACTGCCAATGGTTTAACAGCGCGATCAGGTATTCAGTCCGATTATTTCTATATCCCCGCGCATGATGCAGCCTTAAGCCTTAAGAAAAAAGAACAATACACATTTATCGGATGGCCGTTGACTCTCAAGAGTCCCTCCGACCTTTGACGGGTTTTGTCTTTCATCCCACAGGGTGTCCAATAATCACCCTCCTCACCAAGCAAGGTTGGTGGGGTTGCCAATTTAGTCGCCGACAGCCCGAATATGCAACAGGTTGTACTGGGTTACGTTACCAGTAGCACTCGAAAGTGAACTGACATACACACATACATACATACATACATACATACATACATACATACATACACACATACACACACATACATACATGCATGCATACATACACACATACATACATACATACATATACACACATGCATACATACATACACACATACATACATACATACATACATACATACATACATACATACATACATGCATACATACATACATACATGCATACATACATACATACATGCATACATACATGCATACATACATACATACATACATGCATGCATACATGCATGCATACATAAATAAATACTTACACACATACATACATACATACATACATACATGCATACATACATACATACATACATGCATACATACATACATACGTACATACACACATGCATACATACATACATACATACATACATGCATACATACATACATCCTACATACATGCATACATACATACATACATGCATACATACATGCATACATACATACATTCGTACGTACATACATACATATATACATACATACATACACACATACACACACATACATGCATGCATGCATACATACATACATTCCTATGCATAACCAGAATGTCTCAGAAACATGTATACTAATTTTAACAGCTGATGACTCAATTTTCATTTCTTTATAAATTTAACCAACTAAATCTAACGAAAGGAATCAGACTATGCACGGAACGAAACAATTTGTCCTAAAGTACTGCTGAAAATTTGAAAACGCGCCTGAAGTGCAAAGACAATTTAGGAAGGAGTTTTCAATCTTTTCCCCACCAACGCTGGAACTAGATATTAGTTTGAAGCAAACAGATCTGTTCCGAATGCTCACAAGAAAGGTTCTGGAAAACTATGGACACTGACGAACCCCTAAATGCACGGAAGAGTTGTAGAAACGTATTACCTGAGATAAAAAGCAAAAATATGTGGAGAAAGCAAGTTGTGATACAAGTAAATCAAAATCAATTGTCCACTGCATTTGAAGCATTGTCATTGAAGATGTTGCATTCCAAGTAAAGTCAATTATCCTGATAAAAATAAATCGAACTGAAGAGTGGAGTTTTGCGAGTGGTACTTGGCAAGATGTTTAGGAGATACACTCTCTTTGGAGTGATGAGTCTCCTTTAAATTAAACAGCTGAATTTACTGCCAAAATTGCACCTGCTGAGGACATGAAAATCCGCATGTTACACAGGAACAGCATTTTAAATTACCAAGAGTTGGAGTATGCGGTGACTTGTTATCAACAGGAATTGTTGGATCATTCTTTTTTGATTGAGCCCATTTGCTTGAACTTATTATCAAATATTCAAGAGAAGTTTAAAGGTCCGTTTTTTTTTTCAAAAAGTTAAACACCCTCACACTTTCAAATTTGGTGGATTGCACGAACAGATATAATGAAATACCCTCCGTGTCCAAAGGAATTCACACCACTTGACTATTTTTCTGTGTGTCTCTAGGATGGCGGTGCATATTTAAATGATAAAATTTACGGTACAGAATCGTCTATTGACGAGTATACTATTGATGAATTAAAGACAACCATTGAACGAGAGTGCGTGCAAATACCGAACGAAATACTTTATGATGTTTGCAATACCATTACTTCGTGTTATAAGCAGTACGCGAGCAAAAATGCTCGTCAGTTTGAAAAGAGTCAAATCAGATCACGTATGGGGGCTTGCGCCGTTGCAGCGCGTTGCTGCATTCACTATTTGCAGGTATATTCTCAGAACCTCCCGGGCGACCCATCATGCAAAACTCCAGTCAGTCACCATCTTAACGAGGTACCTTGTCATCTGCTGGGAACATGTGGTCGACCAACGTAAGCCATCCATCCATCCATCCGGATCCGCAGTGAAGAGAACACGGTAAGCAGAGTCTACTTCGGAAAATCGAGCAACATGGCTCAACAGTCCGAGCTTGCGCTCCCGAATCATACAAGTAACAGGAGTTCATCATAGTTATGTCTTGGCTCCCACTCCGTTCAATGCCTTCATGAATTAGATACTTGGCCAAATGGTGGCTCGATCGAGTTGTGGTGCACTCATTGGTGAAACGAGGTGTTGGTGATGACGTAGTTATTTTTGCTGAGTCGCTGGATGTCTTAAGAAGCGCTCTCATTTCATAGAGTGGAGAAGCGGAACCACTTGGCGTTAGAGTCCCTTGGATCAAGACAAAGATTCATCTCGTCTGTCTCCATTACCGGTGAAACAGCCGAAGATACTGATAGCTTCACTTATGTCGGCAGGGAGATTCATAGCAGCATTAGCAGTTAGCCTGAAGTAGTAAAAAGATTTACACAAGCTGGTGCAGTATGGACTCATTGGACAAGAGGTGCTGTCGATATCTGAGCAGGAGGACAAAGGTTTGGGTCTTTAAGTCTCTGGTCCTCCCTGTCCTTCTCTATAGTTGTGAGACATGGACTTTCATACTGGACTCTTTAATGTCCCCTGAACTGAATTCATTTCATACCAGGGCGGTTCGCAGAATGAAAACACGTTAATGACAAATATAAATACTGTTTGTAGATTGCACAAAGTTATGAACAAGTAATGTATATTAATAAGCACTGAATTAATTATCATATACACACTACATATACATTTTTTGGACGCCCTCTATTTTCTAGTCTTATTGTTGTATAGAATGCAATGTGTTAAAATACAACCATAAAAATCTCCCTCTCCCTCTCCCTTTCTGTATATATACATGTAAATATATATACACATTTATGTTTGTATTTACATGTATATATGTGTCTATACACTTTAACACATACACATATATGGTTATACTTCTCTCTCTCTCTCTCTCTCTCTCTCTCTCTCTCTCTAGGCGCAGGAGTGGCTGTGTGGTAAGTAGCTTGCTAACCAACCACACGGTTGCGGGTTCAGTCCCACTGCGTGGCATCTTGGGCAAGTGTCTTCTGCTATAGCCCCGGGCCGACCAATGCCTTGTGAGTGGATTTGGTAGACGGAAACTGAAAGAAGCCTGTCGTATATATGTATATATATGTATATGTGTGTGTGTTTGTGTGTCTGTGTTTGTCCCCCTAGCATTGCTTGACAACCGATGCTGGTGTGTTTAGGTCCCCGTCACTTAGCGGTTCGGCAAAAAGAGACCGATACAATAAGTACTAAAAGGTGGTGCTCCAGCATGGCCGCAGTCAAATGACTGAAACAAGTAAAAGAGTAAAAAGAGTAAAGATATATATATATATATATATAATATATATATATATATATATATATATATATATATATATATAATATATATATATATATATTAATATAGACACACATACAGACACGCACATATATATATATATAGATGCTTGTGTACGTGTAAGCAATTGTCTGCATTTTTGCTTAGTATGACACACCTTATAGAAAAAAGCATCTGTTGTATTGAAATGTAACTTTCCAACTGAAACTAATTCAAAATTATAAAGAATGTACCGGACTGAAATAACAATGGAGGTTTATATGAGCGAGAAAAAAAATGTTTAATAGATTTAGCCTTTCATAACTTCGGTTCGACACCTGAAATCACTAAAAATTAAAAGTAAGAGTATACACACACATACACACACGCACATACATATATACATAAATATATGTATGTGTGTGTGTAAATATGAATATATATATATATATATATATATATATATATATATATATATACACATATATATTTATATATATACAAGGGTTGGACAAAATGAAGGAAATACCTTAAGATTTCAAACAAATTTATTTTAATATGGGGCAGGACCGCCTTTGGCAGTAATTACAGCTTAAATTCTATGAGGTATGGATTCGTACAAAGTTTGAATTGTTTCCAAAGGAAACTTTGTCCATTCTTCAGCAAACATAGTCTCCAGTTCTTGCAGTGATGTTGTTGGAGGATATCAACTCCTTACTTGTTTTTCTAAAATGCACCATAACTGTTCAATAATATTGAGATCTGGAGACTGTAGTGGCCAGATAAGATGTTCATCTTCACTAGAATGTTACTCGTGCCGTTCAGTAACAACTTCAGCTGTGTGAATTGGTGCATTATCATCTTGAAAGATTGTGTTTCCCTCCGGAAACTATTAAGTCTGCTATGAAAGGAAACCATTGGGCTGGCGGATTTCTAAGATATAACCACCCAGATCATTACACATCGTCCTCTACGTTTAACAGTTGGAAGAAGGCAGTCTGGATAAAATGCTTCTTTTGGCTATCTTCACGCGTATACTCAGCCGGTGGTGGGATGGTGGGAAATAAGGTAAGGATGTCCGAGAAAATATCATTCTTTCACTGCTCTAGGGACTAATTCTGTAGGTTTTTACTCCACTCTAAACGCTTTACAACGTTTGTTTTTGAAAGTAGTGGTTTTCTGATTGCAGCCCTCCCATGAAATCCGGCTTGGTGCAGCTCCCGGCGAACAGTTTTTGTGCGAACTGGGTTCTCGGAGTGGTCATTAAGCTCTGTAGTAATTTTGGGAGCTGTACTTTTGTGTTCTTTCTAACAATTCGCGTAAGAGTCCAACATCCCCTCTCTGAAAGTTTTGGTTTTCTTCTGGAGTTGTATTCCGACGAGAAAGTTTTTCCCTCTTTCTCAAACGCTGTCATTACTTTCGAAAAAGTACTTCTTGATGCACCAAACATTTTGGCCGCTTTTGTTACGCAAGCGCCTGACATACAAGCACCAACAAGTTGACCTCTTTGAAAGTCTGATAGAGCTGTTATTTTAATGGATTTTAATTACCTTTTTTCTGATGATATCTGAAAAGAACCAGCAATTTTAGCAAAACATATTAAGCAACACTAATAATAAATCAAAAAAAGCATGAAAATAAACAAGCCTTTGAGAGTTTTATAGATATTTCAAAATTATGATGCTATGATGCTAGGTGTTTCCATTATTTTGTCCAACCCTTGTATATATACATATGTAAGCTTGTTTCACAGCCACACAGTTCCGGGTTCAGTCCCACTGCGTGGAACCTCGGGTCGACCAAAGACTTGTATTGGATTTGGTAGATGGAAACTGAAATAATCCTGTCGTGTATGTGTGTATGTGTGTACTTGCCTGTGTGTGTGTATTTGTGTGTCTGTGTTTGTCCCTCCACCATCACTTGACAACCGATGTTGGTGCGTTTATGTTCCCGTATCTTAGCGGTCCGGCAAAAGAGACCGATAGGATAAGTACTAGGCTTACAAAAACAAAGAATACGTCCAGATGTTGATTTCTTCGACTAAAGGCGGTGCTTCAACATGGCTGCAGTCAAATTACTGAAAAAAGTAAAAGAATATATATATATATATATATATATATATATATATATATATATATATATATATATATATATATATATATATATATATATATATATATATATATATATACATATATATATATATATATATATATATATATATATATATACATATATATATATATTTTATTGAAGAACTCAAAAGAGTTGTCTCCCCTTACTCACAACACAGGAACTGAAGAACCACAATTACTACTACTTCCTGTCCTGCAAACATGCTGAATTAAACAACACAACACATGCTCTTAATCCCTTTGGATCTTAACACCTCAAGGTAATTTTTTCGTGAACATTCATAAAACTCAAGATACACAACGAACTCACAATGTATCGGAGAACTTATTTTTTAATTTTTGTACATTTTTATCATTATTCTTTTACAAAAAACAATGCAATTTTCTTTTTTTCCCCTTTCTAATTTTTAAAAAAACTTTTTAAAACATAAATATTCTTGACAAGTCATACAATGACGAAAACCGGTTGAATAAATATATATTTATATATTTTATCAATTTCTCATTTTATTAAAATTTTCATTCATTTGAGCATTCGGCATTTAAAAAAAAATTTTTCCTTACTTATATATATATATATATAATACACATACATGCACAATCACAAATATATTTTACAACCTACTTACGTATACATGAGTATATATACATAAATGTATGACCAATCCTTTGTGAAATTGCAAAAATTCATATAGGTGTGCCGAACAGTTAGTATATATATGTATATATATATTTTAGCATTAAGTATCTCTCTCTCTCTCTCTCTCTCTATATATATATATATATATATATATATATATATAAACAAATTCAAAATGCGATAACATAAAATTAATTATTATCGCTGGTGTTTCTAGCACAAGCCATATATTATTCATATGTAAGTACATTAAAAGGCGAAGTATGTACTAGAAACACAGAAGCTTGATAAATTTAGTGAAATGAAAATAAAAACGTTTACTAACTCGGTTCCTCTTAGACTGCAGTTTCGTTCTTTTCAGTAATAAAAATAATTTAATTACTCAGGGAGAATTCATCGGTAAGAGCCCTGTTATTGTGATATGGCACCTCACTAGAAACATGTGCGTCTAATAATTTGCTCTCTCTAACTAATCAGATCGCTGCGCAGACGCAGAACGTACCCGTATATATATGTATATATATATATATATATATACATTAAATATATATACTCTTTCACTTGTTTCAGTCATTTGACTGCGGCCATGCTGGAGCAACGCCTTTAGTCGAGCAAATCGACCCCGGGACTTATTCTTTGTAGGCCCAGTACTTATTCTATCGGTCTCTTTTGCCGAACCGCTAAGTGACGGGGACGTAAATATACCAGCCAGCATCGGTTGTCAAGCAATGTTAGGGGGACAAACACAGACACACAAACAAACACACATACATATATATATATATATATACATATATACGACAGGCTTCTTTCAGTTTCCGTCTACCAAATCCACTCACAAAGCATTGGTCGGCCCGGGGCTATAGCAGAAGACACTTGCCCAAGATGCCACGCAGTGGGACTGAACCCGGAACCATGTGGTTGGTTAGCAAGCTACTTACCACACAGCCACTCCTGTATATATATGTTAAATATATATACATAAATGCAAAGATTTTTAACGTTTGATGTCATGCAATACAAGAATGCTCAAAGATATGCATGCGCGCGCACTCACAGGCATATATATGTAAACTTTTATGCAAAAATTAGCGTAATTTATAAACTAAAGCATATAAAATATATGTACCGGATACTAAATTTCTAACAACAAATTTTATTGGTCGGTCTATTACCAGAATACAAAAAATGTATGCCTTCTTAGTATACATTCATATATACGTATACATTGACATACATACATGCAAGCAAGATTATTTTAAACAGGTCTTAGTTGATTTATATATCTATAAGTAGAAAGGAGTAACAAAGAGTAGTAGACGTACACGGTGTACTCATGCACATTTGTATACACAAATAAATGTAATCAAGTTCAATGTTTATAACTGTTTCGGGTAAACGATGACTGGTGCCATAACCAGGTATATTATGTAATGGGTTCCTCTAACATTGTATATGTAAGGATTGACACGGATTTTGAAAGACCCATGAGAAGTCATGTTATTTTTATCAGAAGGCACTGGCGAATAGCCTAGTGGAGAAGTGTTTATAAATATATATATAGGTTCAATGGGAAGAGAACGATAAGGTTGGAGAGGTTATAGTAAGAAGTATAAAGGGAAAGAGGAAATGGAAGGAGAATGGGAGTGGTCCTGGTTATGGGGATGTTGGTAGTTAAAAGACTTCAGTTAACTGTTGGAAGGAAAAAGGATAACTATGACTATAAGATTGAAAGTTAGAGAAAATAGGCGAGGGGCTAAATCAAATGAATAGCAGTAGAAATTAAGAGAGAGAAAGTAATCTAGTAGGCAGTCGGTTTAAGAGACACAACAATATACATCCATCTATCTATACATCCATCCAGCCATCCATCCATCCATCTTTCCATCCATCCAGGTGTGGCTGTGTGGTGAGAAGTTTGTCTGTTGACCACATGGCTGTGGGTAGCAATATGCATGCGTGCATGCATACATACGTACACCGAACTACAGAGAAACCTGCAGTTACTCTATCCAAATACCAAGTTCAGATTTATACCTGTAATTATTTGGAACCTGAGATATATAACACACTGCCTAAATACCAATCTTGTGCACTGGGATATGTAACACACTGCCTAAATGACAATCTTGAGAAATTAGGCTTCTCAAAACCAGCAAGGAGAAGGCTAATACGAAGACTACAAGTCCACTGGAACTGGAAAAATCTGTAAAACTTTCCAGAAGTTTATCATTTAATTATATATGAGCATGTTTAGATATGCAACGCATGAAACTACAAACATAAAGCAAAACATACAAATCTGTACGCATACATACATACATACATACATACATACATACATACATACATACATACATACATACATCCATCCAAATATACATACATACATACATACATACATACATGCAAACAAACAAAAATACCTTGTTGTTGATGTTGAAATTCCAATGAAAGAGACTTGAATCTAAGTTAGTAACCGACATTTTCTCTATTGGCAAGAAATCTTGAAATAAAATACCAACCAGCCAACCAACAGCCGAGTTCACATCACATAAGAACATAGCGACTTTACCTAGATAAATTCCCTCAAGAAGTACGAAACAAACGAACAGCACCTGGATACTTCTCAGTCAACAACAACTCTTTGCTCGAGTGGTCAATGATATCCGGAAACATGGTTTAAAAAAACCTCTCCGCATGTTGTTATCAAGTTAGTTAGTCCCGACCGATAATGGCCAGAACCAATCTAAGTTATTTAAGTTAAATATATATATATGCGTTTTCTGGGATGATTTTATAAGCAGCAAAAAAAAAAAAAAAAAAAAAATAAATAAAAAATAATAATAATAATAATAATATAATAATTGTTAAAGACAGGGAAGAAAATACCTGCAGACTAATAGAAGTAAGCGTCCCCACTGATAAAAATGTATCTGTCAAGGAATTTGACAAACTTAGTAAATATAAGGACCTGGAAATCGAAATACAGAGGATGTGGAATCTTAAAACAAAAACTGTTCCTGTTATTGTAGGTGCCCTAGGTATGATAAAAAAGGGATGTCAGAAACACCTAGACAATATCCCTGGAAAACCATGTCTCAAGGAAATCCAAAAGATTGTGCTAACAAGTACTGCCCACATCCTTAGAAAAACCCTATCAATGTAAATGTTTGTGTTTGCATTACATGGAGATATATCTCTACTTCCCCTCCCCAAGCTTTCAGCTATATTTCAACAACTCTTAACCTTCACTTGCCCTAGGGCGCTGGGTGTGCCCCGGCAGGTGATTGCATCAAACATGCAGATTAAAAGTAAATGACAACAATAATAATAATAATATACGTGTATTGACTACAGAGAATAGTCTAATATTGGGGGCATATAAGACCAATATACCCTACTCCTTCCTGTCAGATTTAGCACTATAATTTCACTGAGTCGTTTTTTTTATAAGCGTAATATATTTTTACGTCACGGTCGTATATACCTCAATATTAGACTATTTCCATTGGTCAATTCACAGTAACAGACTATAAGCTTTAACGTTATAAAAGATATTTTTATTTACAGGATTGTAAAAATTCATCACCGCTTATCAAATCATCACTTAGAACGCTTGTTTATAAAAAATAACTCTATGAAATTATAGTTCTAAATCCGACGGGCAAGAGTAGATGGGTACGCTGGTGTACATGGTAGCATTTCATTATTTTTGCGACTCTTCAGTATCATGTACACAACGCAAATCGAAACGAAAGGAATTGCCCTGTCTGGGACAAATATGCAAATATGTGACATTGCTTTTGACATGCTCTACTAAAGAAGACATGAAGCCGATAAAGTCTTTACATCAGAAATGACTGCCTTAGAATGTTAAGAATCTCCATATCCGCTAACAACAGCAGAAATAGATAAATAAGCTTAGTGTTGAAAGGCGAAGGGAATAACGTCCTGCGTGTCGGCCGTGAGCTCTTTAGGAGGCATTCTCTTCCTGATGGTCGCCCACACAACTCCAGAACAGTCGGGCTAATGTACCTCAAAGAAGACCAGAGTGTAAAACGCTCTGCATAAAAGAAAAAAAATGTCATGCATGGATATTTTCGCAAAGACTTGAAGTGCAGCGTTTCTTGGATTCATGACTGCTACGTCACACTTCGAAAAACAGGAGATTGCTGTATAATAGCTTAATAGCAAAACAGAGGGAAGCCCTTGGAGTCTCAAAATACCATTGAAAATGTCGATTACGCCACATTTCTGTGGACATCACACATGTGAGAAGCAGTTGCCCTGAAATGTCACTAAGGTTATACCGCCCAACGCATATGTACCGTCATAGAGGTCAGGTACCCTGCTGATGTGAATACCTTTTCCAAAATCATGGAGAAATAGTATAACTATGAACAACTGATTCGAAACCTTCAGCTTTTGTGCTAAGATTATAGATTCACATTCACACGAATAATTATTGATGCATTTCGTTTTGAGAGTAAAGGCTAGAGTAACAATCTGGAAAAGCTAGGGTTTACAGAAAAATTAATCAACGAGATAACTCGGATATTACGAATGCCATCTGTAGGTGGAACAATAAAAAAAAAATGTATGATTTACTTAAAATCAAACTTTTACTTTGTTTTTGTTTTCTATATTCCAAAGATGAAGCTTTGTATATTTGTTAGGAACCAGCACCTTTCATACTGAGAAACTTCAAAAACCAATGAGAACATATCATTACAATTTTTTCATTGTCGTAGATTTGAATTTTATAATGCGATAGTTAATATTACTTAGAATTTTTTCTGTAAATAATCCTGCCTAGGATTTAGCTAAGTTAACTAAACTGAATCCAATGTAATACAGGATTTCCTTATTGTCTTCAGTCGTTATAAACGGTAGCATTTAGCTAATACTTCTGGTTTATTACCTAATTTCATTTTTTGTATTTTTATTGTTTCTCGTTTTACCACTCATCTACGCAAACACCCAACCCTCATATTTATATATACAGCTTGTTTGAAATTCTTGGAGGGATATGCTTGTACGTTATATGGATGGTATTATATTATGCATCCTATATAATATTCTATGGCTAACATTCAAATATAGCAAAACGTGGGAGATATGCAATGTGAAGGGGTACGTGAGAAGTAGAGTAGAGAGAAAGAGAGAAAGAGAGAGAGAGAAAAAATGGACGGAAAAAGAACTGTCTGTCTCTCTCTCTATCTATCTATCTATCTATCTATCTATCTATCTATCTATCTATCTATCTATCTATCTATTTCTCTACCTACCTACCTACCCACCTACCTACCTACCTACCTACCTACCCACCTACCTACCTACCTACCTACCTACCTACCTACCTACCTACCTACCTACCTACCTACTACCTACCTACCTACCTACCTACCTACCTACCTACCTATCTATCTATCTATCTATCTATCTCTCTATCTATCTTAGCTAGCTAACTAGACAGGTAGCTAGCTAGATTGCAATGACAATGTATGCTTATTATTTCTTTTAATCAGTTTCTCTTTTTGCGATTTTGAAGTGGTTTTCAAATGTATCTCACTATTACAACAGTGACACGCTCCAAATGAACCTCATTCAATTCAAGTAACTAGAGGATTCTATGTATCTCCGCATGCTTGTATGCAAGTGTGTATGTATGTCCATACGTATGTATTTATGATACAGCTAGAACCTAGCTGAAGGTTCTAGCTGTGCGATTTAAATTCCTAACCAATAGAGAAAAGGCCGTTCGATAATCCAGAAACATCATTAGAATTTTGACAACTAGGAAGTCATGTATATATGTATCTGTACATGAATGTGTGAAAGCATTGATGTCATTGTATATGTACATATGCTTTGACTCACGAATGAATACAGATATAAATGTTTGCATCTTTATATATTTGTATTTACATGTGTCTATATGCACTTATCTCAAGCTATACCTCCAAAATGTTTTACATATTTTCACAGTTCTGTTAATGCCTTGTATCTGATAGATCGTCATTAGTACTGTCCTCTTTTGTTTTGTAAAGGCCAGCATCTCAATATAGGTAATGAGGCAATTATGTATCCACCTGATCTAATAACTATATATGTACATAACTAAGGCTGGAGTCCGAGTGAAGTATTAGACCCGAATAGTTGCTTGCTTTTTCATTTATCTTTAGCATTTGCTAATGCATATTTTACAACTCATTTCCACATTTTCTTTACTCTCTTTGTCTAGTTCGTTATCGTTACATTCTGCTGAGATATTGCAAGAACAATAAAATAGGGGCGTCTCACCGCTAACATTACTATAAGTTCTTAAGCTTTTACGTAGCTTCTAGACAATACTATGTACGGATTGTACAATATTTTGTACACGATATCATGCAGATAATATCATGATTACATTTTCTGACAGCTACTTATCATGTGGATGGTCAGGATTTTCAGCGTTAATTACATTGATATTGCATCTAGATGTTATATCTTCATCCCTAGCCTTATTCTGCAATAGATATAATGCCATTTATTTTTCCGGGATTAAAAAGAAAGAAGCAGTAACATATCCCTCAAAATGGATTTTGATCCAAGATAGGTTAAGATGGTTATTTTCATTACTGATACCTTGAAGATTTCTGTCAACAAAGCCATACGCAGCCTATTACTAATATGCATATAAATTACTTGTGATAGAGCTGGATGTGTATCACAGTTATTTGTTTATAATCCAACTTTTATATCAGTAGCCTAGATTTCGCCAAGTGGCTAATCGATTAATCCGATTGTTGGTCTGACACTGGTGCGGATACACTCCAAAGTCGGTAATTCTAGTGGTTTACTGTCTGTTCGATGACAAATTTCTTTTCCTCAGTGAACACCAGGTTGGGAAGAGCGTGCCTTCAGCAATCTGACGCAGGATAAAACGAATTCCCTCTAGTCTCATGGCCTTAAAAAATTACGTGAGCTCATGACGGTGGACTTGTAGGGGTGGGTCCTGAGATCCTCCTTCGGCACTCGATATATCGACGTTCGGCTTATTTTTGCCGTGACAATCAGTTTTCTGACAGAATGACAAGGATTTTGTTATATCTTTTCTCTGGTATTTTGATAAGCTGAGGGGTCCGTACATTTCTTTTTCGGCTATACCCAGGTCAATTAGTGGTGGAACCAGGCTCTTGAAATTTCTTGACAATTCGGTTAGTTTTAAGCTTTTTTTACTATAGCTGTATTACTTTCACTTCCTTATGATTGTATTTCGATTTATAGCCATTATCTAAACTATAAATCTGAATTTATTTAGTCTGAGATAAAATGACTTTTATAATGATGTATAATTTTCATATCACATTTACTGATAGCTATAAAAGCCCGAACCTTCGGTTGCCTTAATTTTGGCACACTGTGTGTGCACGCACACGCACACACACACACACACAAACATCGGTTAAGGTAGTGAGGAAGGCAAAAAATTATTCAAGGCAGAACAATGACATTTATATTCGTTTAATTCAATCTGAAAATAGTAAAATAGTACAAAATTGGTAAAGATGGCAGAGATAGTCTCTGACGGCTGTTTCTGGGATATCCCGGTGATTGGATCATCGTATCAGTTGAAGACTATAAACCGAGAATTCCTTCATCAGAGAAATGTATGAAGAAATGAATGATAAACAGTTGAAAGAACTCCCCTTTAATGATATCCGTTGTCGTTCATTATGGTTCATTATTTTCAGGAGGGTAGGAGAGTTAAATTAGCTCCATTTAAGTTAGTACTTCCCCAGGTATATCCTTAGGTAAATCCTTAGATGAATCCATTATCAGAAGTGTGGATAAGTAGAATATACCAAGGTGAGTTGAGAGAAAGAAACTGCTAGCTGTTGATAAGTCGTGTAAAATATGTATGTGTATATATATATATATATATATATATATATATATATATATATATATATATAAATATATATATACTCTTTTACTCTTTTACTCTTTTACTTGTTTCAGTCATTTGACTGCGGCCATGCTGGAGCACCGCCTTTAGTCGAGCAAATCGACCCCAGGACTTATTCTATCGGTCTCTTTTGCCGAACCGCTAAGTGACGGGGACGTAAACACACCAGCATCGGTTGTCAAGCAATGCTAGGGGGACAAACACAGACACACACACACACACACACATATATATATACATATATACGACAGGCTTCTTTCAGTTTCCGTCTACCAAATCCGCTCACAAGGCATTAGTCGGCCCGGGGCTATAGCAGAAGACACTTGCCCAAGATGCCACGCAGTGGGACTGAACCCGGAACCATGTGGTTGGTTAGCAAGCTACTTACCACACAGCCACTCCTGCGCCTATATATATATATATATATATATCATTAATGCAAGAGGCGGAAGGTGGGAATGCATATTAATCACTACAATTGTTTTGACCCATCTAGCATCAATCCCTCACGAAAACGGAAATTTATCTTGCGGAACAATCGTTATTTCAACGAGACACATCTTGTAATCATCCTACGAGACACATCTATAACGACGTATACTCCTACATCAGTTGTTAAGCATTCTACCCGTGAGGGACCGATGCTATGGGCCGAAACAATTGTAGGGATTAATAAGCATTCTCGTATCTTGCATCTTCGGTCTCTCATCAATCAAATACCTAACAAACACTGTGAAAGTGAACGTGCTTTATCGGTAAGTAACCAGGTATATACCATACGATTTATTACCTAATTATAATAATGACAACAGCAACAACATATATACAAATATATATATATATGCTATGATTGCACAGATGCAAATTAAAAAGAATGTAAGGCTTTCATTTTTCTCATTCACAAAAAGATTATGCAATCCGAAAGTAGTGGTCATAATGCCAGTATTCCGGAAGTAGTGTGGCAGTTTTAAGAATGCGAAAGGCATGATAGATCATATATTGATACTGTTTCAATATGCTCATCCTAAAACATCATAATGATTTGTGAAAATTTCCTCAAATGATGCGCAATGAATTAAAAAATTCCTTTTCTGTTAAAACACACGAAGCGTCAATGCTCTCTTTGAACTTCAATACTTATAATATTTTATGGACAATATGTGTGGAGATTTTTGTCAAACACGATGTAGTACCAAAATACATAATGAGTCATAACTGAAAATTGCTGTAATGTAGTTAATCGTTCAGAACATATTGTATATCAGCGGGCAGTTTATTAACGAGAAGTCACTGAACAAGAGGTTTTTCAAAATGTTTAAGACAGATGTACTTGGCTCAAAGCATACCTCAGACAAAAGAAACTGACAAAACAGCCAGACAGTATCTCTTTAAATTTGTTTATCTTTACGATATTAATAACAAACAAGTTAATATGGAAAGTGGGTAGAATAATTACTACGATGCAATAAGTACCTTATAAACACCACAAAATCTAGAGCTTCTCGTTATTATATTAAGAAGCCACAATATTTCGAATCATCTGCACATTTGGGGTGTTATTTACTACAGGCAGAAGCAGCATCTGCAGGCTGAAATTTGCTAAATAATGATAATGAATGGGTGTGATGTATATTAGTAGCAGTAGAAATCATCATACATTTCCTGTTGGAAATATTGTTTACTATTATATGTGCCCTTATAGACCAAGTGATCTTGTGTCGCTATTCTTACAGCTTCACCAGCACTTTATACAAGGTTTCATATACAAAGTATATGAAGCCGATCATAACAGATTACTTCATGATATTCTGCAAACGCTCATCACACATGCTATGACTTATGATTTATTGAATATGCACCAAATTTGAACGATGACATCAAGGAGGTTCGTGTGAAAAATACCGTTAATGATGACGTTACGATGCAATATTTAAACGAGCTGCAATATCAAGCATTCGACAACATCATAGAAACTTTATATGATGGAGATGCAGAACATAGGTTCTACTCTCTTGGTAGTTCTGGAGGTACCTGTACTCCCTATTTGTAGTATTTTGCAACGTATTTAGTAAGAATCTGCTGTCCTATGAGACAACCATCATTGTTACGGACATGTGGGAGGATAGTAACATCGGTCAAGGTTGGATGTGTCTCTTTCGACTGATCTTAAAGCCTCGTTATTACCTGTATAAATTTTCTCAAATGATGGTTAGTGAATACAAAAATCATACTTAGTGAATGAAAAAAAATCCCTAAGTGTATTCAGACATGAAGTGTCAATGCTCTTTGTGAACGCATTTCTTATAATAGATCGTTTTACCTCGGACAACAAGGAAACCTGGTTGAAAGTTTTTTGTCAAATAGCATATAGTGCCAAAATCATAATTGCAAATTGTATCAAGCAATCAAGTTGTAAAGGAATGTGAAACCCCTCAGACTTTCCAGCAACAGTGACACAGCATTTAACATATGATTGTTGTGAATAGGAAATAAAATCATAGGTAATGATCATATTTTACTCTCAGTATAATTCAAATACAAGGCATTTTGCTATCTTAGAGATCGTACTTGAAAATGTGCTAAACATGAAAAACTACAACGATTAAAATAAATTTATTTGTTTACTGGAAAATAATCCTAACACCAAAAAATCAAGACACGCCTCATTACAGTGCTAGCGATTTGAATCTATTGACAGGTGAAATTATGGCATAAAATAGTAGAGACACCATTGCAGTCAGAAAGGAGTCGAGTCGTAAATTATCCAACAGAATTTTCACACTGACTTACTCCTTCGAGATTATCGCTTCATGATATTGATAGCAAAAGTCGATTCAGTTATGATTCTCATGTTAAATCTCAGTCCAAGAAAAGGTTAATCGAATGGTACTCGACCTAAGGCGGCGAGCTGGTAGAAACGTTAGCACGCCGGGCGAAAAGCGTAGCCGTATTTCGTCTGCCGTTACGTTCTGAGTTCAAATTCCGCCGAGGTCGGCTTTGCCTTTCATCCTTTCGGGGTCGATTAAATAAGTACCAGTTACGCACTGGGGTCGATATAATAGACTTAATCCGTTTGTCTGTCCTTGTTTGTCCTCTCTGTGTTTAGCTCCTTGTGGGTAGTAAAGAAATAGGTACTCGACCTAATGTCGTACTTTAACAATTCGTTGTATAACTGCAGAAATTATTGCTGATGGTAGAAGAGTATTTAGCTCCAAGTGATACAATAATGTCGCTTATCTTGTAAAGAAACATGTCACATATTTGACAAAGCCTCCATTTAGTCATGGCTAGCTGTATGGTATTTACAACACACAGATTGTTTTGAAGTTTGGGAAATAAAAGCAATAAAGTAATAAACAAGGAAGACATCAATTCCAAGTAGTTGAATTTTTAATATTTCTCATGTTAGTCATGTTGCTTTTGAACGATAAACGAGTACTGATTTCAATTTAAAGACCCTTGAAGTAGATGTATTAAACTAATTTTCTGGTTTTGATCCAGGACACAATGTTTTCTTCTCGAGAGATTAAAGTTTGGAATGACATTTTTCAGAAAAGTTTGTTTACGGTGTGTGTGTTTATATCCCCGTAACTTAGCATTTCGGCAAAAGAGACCGATAGAATAAGTACTGGGCTTGCAAAGAATAAGTCCTGAGGTCGATTTGTTCGACTAAAGGCGGTGCTCCAGCATGGTTGCAGTCAATTGACTGAAGCAAATAAAAGAATAAAAATAAAAATTGCTCTACTACTGCTCTTGGTAAAAAACATGATTATATTGGTGCGGCCTCTTCCTCATTCAAACTTTGCTGAAATAACCTCAAATTTACATTTAGATATAATAAAAGGCTACCTAAATTTGTACATTCTTTCATTGATAATACTATAGAATTTAAAATTGCTTGGTGCATTGTATATTAGGCACAACTATATAATGTTGGGGTGGCTGGTGTGGGATCTGTGTATGTGAGACGTTCCATATTAATAAAAATGATATCGAATATTATCTAACAGCGAGGTGTATTGATTGCAAGATCCTAGCTCCTTAAATACAAATCCTTCCTACATGCTAATTATAGCTACCTTACACTTAATTATAACCTAGATCAATACTATTGAATAATTCCCTACCTTGGTTATCCATATTTTGGGCCCACCTTAGTAACAGATGAATACTATATTTAGACATACTACTGTTTGTAAAAATATACTTATTAGATATTAATACGACCACCTTAATACAAATCGTTCTTTCATGTTAGTTATACCTAACGTTACACTTAATTATTTCAGCAACACTAATAAACTTTATTACGTACGTCAATACAATTGAATATCACTGGACAAGTTTTTTAAAAATGTTCTGTTGCATGAGATTGTTTTTTAAAGATTCTGTCTTTTTTTGTGCTAATTTCAAATCTGTAATCGGTTTTGCTCTCCATGATCTAGTTTTCTTCCAATCTGAAGATTAACTTTTTATACATAGTTAAATTTGACATATTAAAATACATATATCCTACTTACAAATAATTGGCAATTATGTCATTTCAGATCTGTTCATGGCTTCCTCAGTAGACACAGATGTGGGAATAATCTTGATGGCTCCTGTTATGTCTGTGGCTCCTGCTATGTCTGTGGCTCCTTCACACTTATTCATCAAAGGCGAAATATCACATTGTTTGTGACAAAAAATACTCCCCCACCGTTCTATGTTATAACTGTATGGAAATGCTTCGTGACTGGACGAAATGAAAACGAAAGGGCCTGTCGTTTGGAGCTCCTATGGTTTGGTGAGAGCCCAGGGATCACACAAATGACTGTTATTTTTGTATCGTCAACACAAAAGCATCGGAAAGAAAAAATAGTGTAAAATACCAATATGCGTATATTCCTTTAGAAAATAGACCCATTATGCATCCTGAAACTCCTGATTCCAGTTTTCCTTGGGTTTACCTCTTCCGAAGACGAAGCTAGTGAACAAGCGTACGAGAATGATAACGAAGATCAAGAAATTACTTAAGAATTCCAAGACACTCTTTTGGTACCGAAAGACCAATAGTTTGTCCAAGCAGAACTGAATGATTTAATGCATAATTTGGGACTCTATAAGACTGCAGCTGAGGTTCTGCCATCCGGGCCGCAAGAAAAAATATCTACATGACCAAACTACAAACGTTTCTTATTTTTGAAAACGAGACCAGATTTTTATATCCTTTCTTTCAGAAGAGAAACACTTTGTTTACTGCTACGATATTCCCGGTCTTCTCCAGAAATTAGGAATCCACTGACTGGCAAATATTTCTACGTAGTTCTAAGCGTAGCCTAAAACGTGTTCTCCTGCATAATGGCGATGTTTATGGAGCTGTTTCAGCTGGTCACTCAGTGCGTTTGCAAGAAGATTACAGTGACATAGAAATGTTTATTGATCAACTAAAATATCATGAGCACAGCAGACCCATTTGTGTAGATTAAAAAATGGTCAGTTTCATCCTCAATCAACAAAAAAGTTTCACAAAATATCCTTCCTCTATCTGCAACTTGGACAACCAAGCTCGAGAGAAACACTGGATTCAGAAGAAATGGACCATTCACGAGACTCTGCAAGCAGGCATGCCAAATATTTCGAACGATCCAATTGTCAGCCGCTCCATATAAAGCTGGGCTTGATGAAGCAATTTACAAAGGTATTGAAAACTGATGGTGAATGTTTTTCAAATATAGTTTCTGCATTTTCTGTTTGTCATTCGAGAAGATCAGAGTTGGTGTGTTTGACAGACTTAAAATCCCTGATGAGGATGTCGGAAAGATTAATATCGAGGAAAGAGCAGCATGGCTGTCATTCATCGCAGTCACAGAAAAAATTTGAAAGCAAAAAAAGATGACTATGAAATTCTTGTAAATAATACGCTGTCGGCTTTCTATGATCTTGGGTGAAAAATGACCTTTCAATTCCATTTGCTGCATAGTCATCTCGATAAATTACCTGAAAAACCTCGGTGATGTGATTAACAAGTAGAGGGCTTCGACAAAATCTTTAGGACCATGGAAGAGCGTTATCAAGGGCGGTGAGAAAAAGGCATGATGGCAGACTACTGCTGGAGCATTAAGCGATATTTTCCTGTAAACGTCTACAAACACAAGACCTCCAAGCGCCTCCAAGCGCCTCCAAGCGCAAATTCTTGCCTGAATAAGATCTGTGTTTTTTGTCCTCCATACTTACCAGTTTCTCAACTACGTACACCTATCATATGTAAATAATATATATTTTTGATTGAAAGGTAGATGGCAAAAAGCCTGGCACATGATAACGTTCATTTTACTCATCATCGGAATAAGAAATATTATTTTTATAGTCTAATTCTTATTGTGGTGCACTAACTCGTATATATGAATAAAGGTGGAATCTCGATGCATAGATATTTTTTCTTTTCCACATAGTTTGCAGAGAGTATAACTAGAAAATTATAAGATAGATTACATCATATCTCGGGAAATATTCGAAATTTGGAAAATATAAAAAACCTTAATTGCAAATAATCTAGAGCTTACAGAGAAAAACTAACTTCATATTTGAATTCAGCATACTCAAGACATGTAATCCCAATTGTTGGTATCGATGCAACAAAAAATTTGTTGGCCAGTGTAATTCTCTGCCTTGGTTGACCATAATTTGGTCTTACTTTAGAAATAGATAATGTATGGATCACATGCAGGCATTTTACTACCTAGATCAATACAAGTGAATCAGTAACTGCCTTGTTAACCATAATTTGTTCTCACCTTAGTGATAGATCACATATTAGACCAGATTCAGTCATTCTGCTATTTGTAAAAATACTTATTATCCATTGATGCTAGCAGCTTAAATATAAATCCTTCCTATATGCTAACTATATATAATATTACACTTAACTATTGAACCTAAACTAATGAACTTCCCAACTTACAAATGAATAATCCCTTAAATGGGTTAGCCCTAATTTGGTCTCACTTTAATTATAGATAATATCTTAGACAATACTCAAAGAAACTGATATTTGTGAAAATAGTTTTTACCCATTGATGTATAACATTCCTGTCTATTTGTTATATCGCAATACTACACAGTGGCTGTGTGAGCATCTCATCCTCGTCGCCACTGTTATGTCGCAAGTTCGGACGACTGCTACTCAACTCTCGACTCTAGTCTACCTTGTTATAGTCTGAACACTCACCACTGCTCTCCTTGACTTCCCTCTCTATATATACGTATTGGGCTCGCCTACTTCATCATCTTGGGGCATCCACACAACACTATTATATCCATATTTAATGCCTGAACTATGTTTCTATATATTTTTTTACATATCATTGAAATCGTTACCATCTGATGACCACATGGTTCTGTAATTCTGCACTTCGGAATCTCTATGTACTCCTGTTTAGATATGTCCTTTTTATTATTATGCTTTATTCATTAAATTTACGTTTATAAACCAGTTGGCAGATTCACTATAAATGTTTACTTTGTAGCATTGTGAGCTGGGTATATGTTTATATCGAAAACTTCTCTATGAGCCCGTATATATTGTTATATTAATAAATGCATATTTACATAGATGTATTAGTACGTATACGTATATATATATATATATATATGTAACATATGGTATAGTTATAAAGAGTGCAAATGTTAGCCATTTCTCTGCAGACTGGAAAATTGATGAACAACCTTAATCGATTTTCGAACCTTATTGAGTTCTCATCAGAGGTGTCTACATCATTCTGACAATCTCGGACAAACGAAAGAAGGGCACTCAGCATATTTAGTGGGAGTTACATGTATGGATCAAAGCAGTTTGATTCAAAATCGTTGGTACTCTGAGTTTCAAGGGCAATGCTAGTCTTCAGTCATTTTGAATTTGAATGCCGGAAGTTAAGTGTTACTACCGTAAGGTGGGCTGTAATTGGTCGAGGAAGGTCACGCGGTGTCGTTGTTTGATGTTGGTATATCGGGATATCAAGAACAACAGTTACTTGGAAAATACCGCATGGCGAACAGGAAATCGACCGCGTGCTAGACTGGAAATCAGTTGTGTTGTTGGAGGGGGAGTAGCAAGGGGTGTATGTGTTAGTATTTTAGTTATATATGTGGGTGCGTGGACGCGCTCATATGGTTTTGCGAGCATGTCTGTATTGATGCAAATGTGTGCATCTGTACTCGGGCGCACGCGCACGCCCACATACACGCACAGTCACATATGAACAAACATGCGCACGCGCACACACGCGCATACATACACATGTACACAAACACACACATGCGTGTTCATTTATATGCACATATGAGCATATGTATATATATACATATATATATATATATATATATATATATATATATATATATTATATATATGCATGCATGTACGCATGTATATTAGTGTTAGTGTACATATGCGTACTCGCACGTACACGCATGCATATGAGTATAAATGCGCATAACAAGGTTGGTAATAGGAGGTCGTGCTGATGTGGTTGGCTGCTGGCGGTGACCTTGACGTAAGCAGTGCAGAGTAGCAGCTGGTACTAAGGTGGTATATTCGGGTTGTCGGCAGTCAGTGGCTTAAAATTTGCAAGAAGACTATACCTCTGCTGATAGCAATTAGATAATTTCTTGTTGATGGATACTTCGAGTTGGAGGATAAGCAGTTTTTCGTGGTATTTTTAATGTCTTTAATTTATGCTTTTACTGCTTTATCAAGGAATTAGCTTTGTTTGTTTTTACATCTTGGCCTACATGCAATTCTAAAAAATGTACCAGGTAGTCGTGGGATATGCTAGAAAAAACAGTTAAATCTTTTTCGTTTCAATATATTTTCAATTCTTTTTTTTCAACCGAAACGGCTTCTCTCATCCATTTTAGCGCGTAACGCAAAAAAAGCCAAGATCGTCAGGGAGAGAGGTTGGGGAAAAGGCTTGGCGAAATAAAATCTCATGAATTTTCAAAAGAATTTTCCATCACCTAGGCCACGATGAAAAATCTCCGTTAAACGGAGAAAATCCAACTTAAATGGGTGACCTGATTAGATTAAACTAGGGGATAGTATTGAACAACAGTATATTTTCAAACTAGGTTAAAAGGTCAAAATCTTATGAATCATAATTGCAATTATAGCCATTTTTAATAGCCTATGAAAATTTTATTGAGATGGTGTTGTGTCACAAAATCTCAATTTTTTTTATACCTACTACAAATGTGACAAAAGGCAAGTCTCTGTGGTTTATACTTTTGGATTTTCCTAGGTTTGAAAAACACCGCAAAAGTTACCGTTTGTTAGCTAACTAAATAGGCTTTACACAAATATTTAATAAATTTCTTCCTGCCACTAAATTTCTTTTCTAACAAGCTCAGAAAAACTCAACAGCTATACAATTGGTAACTATTAATTTATGACATCACGAATAACGCTAATTATTTATTTAGGCCAATTGGGCAAGATTTCCACCAATTCGCTGACCATTCAAATCGACATATTTCCTAAAATATTCATCCAAATTTTACAAATGAAATATCAAAATTTTTCTCTTTCGAGAGAAAGTACAATAGAAATTACATTTAAATATTTTCAAAAATTCATAGTGATACCTATTATAATAAATAATAATATACTATATATATATATATATAAGTGTGTGTGTGTGTGTGTGGTGTGTGTACATATAGGTGCAGGAGTGGCTGTGTGGTAGAGAGCTTGCTTACCAGCCATATGGTTCCGGATTCATTCTCACTGCGTGGCACCTTGGGCAAGTGTCTTCTACTATAGCCTCGGGCCGACCAAAGCCTTGTGAGTGAATTTGGTAGACGGAAACTCAAAGAAGCCGTCGTATATATGTATGTGTGTATATGTTTGTGTGTCTGTGTTTGTCCCCCCGGCATTGATTGACAACCGATGGTGGTTTGTTTACGTCCCCGGCAAAGAAACCGATAGAATAAGTCCCCCGCAAAGAAACTGATAGAATAAGTACTAGGCTTACAAAGAATAAGTCCTGGGGTCGATTTGCTCGACTAAATGCTTTGCTCCAGCATGACCGCTGTCAAATGACTGAAACAATTAAAAGAGTAAAGAGTATATATCTGCATATTATATTATACATTATACAAAGGCGAAGTTCTGGCAGAATCTTCAGTGTTCCGGGCAAAATCGTTAGAGGCATTTCGTTCGTCCTTACGTTAGCAGTTCAAATTCCGCTGATGTCGACTTTGCCTTTCATCCTTTCGGAGTCGATAAAATTAGTACCAGTTACGCACTGGGGTCAATGTAATCGACTAGTCCCCTCCCTAAAGTTTCAGGCCTTGTGCCTATAGCAGAAAGTACTATATTATATTACACAAAAATATTATATAGAAGTATAATACATACATTTATATGTCTAAGAATATATGTATATAGTCCGACCCATGCTAGTATAGAAATTGGAACTTAAATGATGTGTGTGTTTCCTCAGCTTTCGTAATCCAAATGAAGCTAGATAAGGAAGGTACTGTTGTGTGGGTATGTTGATTGTAATGAAGTTTAAAATTAATAAAGTGGAGTTAATGTATGCCCCAGAGAAGATTTCGTTATGTACAGTACTCTGGCAAACTATTCTTAGCGAGAAAATTAGAAGCTACTGGATAAATATTATATCTGATGCAAATACAATTACTAGTGCTTAGATTGGTGTTTGCTTAATTCAATTTTAAAAGTTTCTATGCAAGAATTAGACAAAATTTAGAGCAGTGACGTAAACAATTCGAATATTTTTTGCTAATGAACTTAAGATTTTAATGCAAAGGTGGTGGGTAATCAAATAAAGGCTCGGCTATAGGCATAGCGCCAGTTACATTAAGCAGAGTATTAAAGTAACTTTTTTCTTCTATTTCTATGGTTAACCGTTCGGATTGTTTCCCCGTTGTATTTAGTTTTCTTACTGATATGACATCTGGAAAAACGTCTTTGTAACACATGGCGGAATCCGCATATATTCGTTTCTAGGATGAGGAATTTTAAAGACGAATAGAAACGTTTTTTTTTTAAGTAGGCTGGGGTGGATGGATTGTTTATGGATATAGCTTAATGTTTTATTGGATTTATGATACAAGTAGTCTAACGAATTAATTAAGAATAGATCTTTTTAAAAGTTGTACTTATAAATTCTAATTCCACCTGCGATTATTCGGTTCCGTTCATTTATCCATGCATAATAAATTTGCAAAAGATGAGTGCATAATGAGCTCAGTTCCTACTCTAAAACAATGCAGAGATGAGACGTAACAAACATTATTAAATTTTGGATTACTTTGTAATCTCCGAAGGAAATGATGATGCAGATGTTTTATAAGACGGAAAATTGTGCGTTTTTTCTTCCAATGTGCACTAAATCTCAGCACCTAGCTGCCAATATCTTTTCTGGTAAGTCCGCATTCGACAACAATAATACTGCATTCTTATTGCTTTAATTATTTTCTTTCTTCAAATGTTTTTGTCTACTTAGGATACTGCGCGTGTTTGAAAAAAAATTAATTTTTATGCTTAAAGTGATATTTTGTAAGGTGTTTATATAAGGTGTATTTTCTTAAAGCAAATATATTGGAGAAATATCCCCATTTATATCATGAAAATCAGCGGACGATGTTTCGCGTTACTGCGTGATTTTCGGGAACAAAATATTGTCTGTATTTCCTATTATATTTATGAAAAAGTATTTTTTACATTTTCTGTTAAGCATAAACTAAATATTTGCATGCAGTTTATATTAATTATCTTGTTTTTGCAGTACACGTACACGTTTCAGAAATTTTATTAATCGGTAGAGTTCATATTGTATTCTATATATGCTGGCACACCTTCTGAAAGGTTCCAAATTTTAGAAATGTCCTTATTTCTGTTCTGATAGATGATTATGTCGATTTCCATAATAGTATTTCTTCACATAAAAAATTTGAAGTATGCCTTCCTTGTCGAGCCATACCTAAAGTTTAAGGTGTAAAACTTTGAACTTGTTTCAATATGTTAAAGATGCCAGTTATCTTCAATTTCCATATTTAATCTCTTTTACAATATAAGTTTAGTTATTAATGTCATGCTTGAGGAGGTTAGAATTTCATATTAATCGATTTTTAACTGATCGTCTAACGTGTTATAGAGATCTGGAAACTAATACCAACATATCCTTCTCAATGCCTCACCACACTGTTTGGAACAGGAACTGAGAAGAATTAAGGGAGATAGATTGCAGTATACATAAATTTTAGCCAAAAGAAGGGCTAGGTATGTTTATCAACAGACTCAGGAATTAAAAGATTGAGGTAGTTTTGAAGTATGGTAAGGCAAAGATTCTTACCACATACACACATACAAACAATAATACCCTGTTGTTGATGTTGAAATTCCAATGAAGGAGCCTTGAATTTAGATTAGAAACTGGCTCTTTAACTATTGGCAAGAAATCTTGAAATAAAACTGACCGATGATATACATACAAACATCCATACATATATACGTGCGTCAATAAATACATTCGTACATACGTACACACACACATACAGGCACACCAATGTTGAATTTTGTTTCAAGATGCGACACATTAATAGATAAATTGGGTTCGGTAATCAACAATATTCCAATAAACCAATCATCAAACTGCTGGACAGGATTGCATGCAGAGTTCGTTGCACAATAGTAAGAAGGACTTAAAAACGTAATTGGCATTTTAAATCGTTATATATATATATATATATATATGCGTATTTCCATAATCCAGCTGCTTACGTCCTCGCTGTTATAGCAAAAGTACGATACAATGTACTTTTAACACTGAGACTAAGGATGTGACCCACAGGTTTACCCATATATAAAGCTTAGATTATCAATGATTTTTTTCTGCTTCATATTACTATATATATATATATGTATATATATATATATAGATATATATATATATATATATATAAATATCATAGCCATCCATGCATGCATACATACATACATAGACAGACATGTGTGTGCTTGTTTGTGTGCATGTGTGTATGTGTGCGCGTGTGCATGTGTGTGTGGGCGTGTATGTTTGTATATAAGTATGTTGCTGATATATTTCTCTCACACTGCCTAAGTGGCAGCTGCTTTTTGATGAATGAAGTAGTGATACGGCAACAAAAGAGAAGCTGAATATAGACTATTTAGACAGCTGTGCGATATCCTCTTCAGTTCAAAGTACGACCTGAAATTGTTTATTAGACTGAATTCAAGTGGAAGCTAAAATATTTTGGACACGGCGGTATAACTGTTTAGTTAATAAAGGTATAGCCGATATGATTTTGAGAAGGCCACGGAAATATATTACTTGTGTTAATAATTGGTCAGCATTGAATTGTTGTTAAATGAAATATTTATATACAATAAGAATGTTAAGTGGAAGCAAAGCGATGGCTTTTTTCGATGAGATACAAAATGATAGTCAACATGTAATTAAATCCCAGTGGTAAGAAGATGCATAAATATGAGATCATGAGGAAGGAATCAAGTTGTTGTAAATAATATTAATTATTGGTTTCAAATTTTGTCACAAGGCCAGTAACTTCGTGGGAGGGCGTAAGTCGATTACATCGACTCCAGTTCTCAGCTGGTACTTATTTTATCGACCACGAAAGGATGAAAGGCAAAGTCGACCTCGGCGGAATTTGAACTGAAATCATAAAGACACGAAATGCTGCTAAGCATTTTACCCAGCGTGTTAGCGATTCTGTCATGTTGCCGCCTTAAATAGTATTAATTATTAACTAAAGTATAGGAAGGTAAAAAAAAAGCCCATTTGAGAATTTCACTCAGATATACTCAAATTAAACTAAGATTTTTATCACCTTCGATTAGCAACGTAAATACCCAGAATTGTTATTGAATATATAATATATAATATATAATCAAATGGCTCGGCAGACTCAAAAAGGCATTGGACTCCAAGCTAATTATTCTGGGACGTTGCTTAGGTCATCCTATTGATTAGCATGGGTTGCTTTCGATCACACTGACCCACAGACTTACTATCTCTACCCTCTTTCATTCTAACACTAATACAGAGGTGTACCGTCTTCGGATACATTTGGTCGTCAGCCTAGAATTCTGACTTGCTGATTCACTAATTTTTCCTCCCTCACTACCTATATTCATTCCAAACATCACACTAACCACTACAGACAATATTTCTTCACAAGGAGTTCCCTTCTTGTCTATATTTTCTTGGAAATGTCGACTTGCAGCCGTTGATGTGTTCCTCCTCTAGAATAATCTCACCCTGTAAAATAACCACGTACTTATGGATATGCTCGGAACAAAAAGTTTATCCATGTACTGTAGTTGATGTTTATCAACAGGTTCTGCCTTAAATGAAGATACTTTTGATCAAAAGCATTCCAGCTTTATCAACAATAATGTACCTTTCCTTTTTCAAGACTAAGATATGTTTTGAAAATGTTGGTTCCTTTTATGTCTGGTTCCGGAAATGCATTACATTGCCTCTCCATTAACCCCGTTTACTTTCAATGCTAATAAAACTAGACCTTAATAGCAGATTTACGATTTCTTATGAAACCCTTTGGTATCCATATTGATATTTTGGACTTGTATTATATTTTGGATTTGTCAAATGTATTTTACACCCTTGCTTACGATCATTGGTCTTAACGTTCAGGAATATATACCATCAGAAAGTTGAGATTGGCGATTTACGATTGTGATCTTCTACATTCCTTCAATGCTTCGCTCTCAGACAACTGAATAGTGGAAGCTTTATTGCCTTGTCCAAATCATGAGTCTTTTACAACTGTTTTCTTATCGAGTCTAGCACCAAAACGTAAGAGGAATAAGAAGAGTATGGTTATCACATTGATTAATGACCAACTTTTTCCCCCATTCCTTATTACCCTTTCTCACACTCTCTGTTATGCATGCCCCTTCTTACACATTCCCTCCCTTCACTCACTCATTCAGTCAGTAACTCACTCACTCACTCACTCACTCACTCACCCACTCAATCACTTACTCACATTTTACTCACTCATTCACTCACTTTGTCGCCAGTTCACTCTGTCACTCTTATTTTGCATGCTCTAAAACGAAAAATAAGTGACTATATACTTTCCTATGACTTTACTAAAGTAGGTTACACTCCTGCAACATTGACAGACTGTAAGAATTATAAAATGTATTTGCTGAAAGAAGAATGCCATAATCTACTTGACCGCCTAACGACTCTTCAACGTAATATAGCTTCGTAATAACAATAATTAATAGATACAGAGTAAATGTATATCGATGATGACCAAAGACGAAGTGTCGAGAGATAGCAACAAATTATAGCTAAGGATTAAATCAGATCAGTGAAATATGATGAATATAAATATTAGAATATCTAATAGAATATAAATTATATACATAAGATATAATGGGTAAGCATTGTTTCTTAAGGTAACTATAATACATTAAAAGGACTTTATAAGTTGATAAACTACGACATGTTCCATTCTTGTTTAAAAA
>NC_043000.1:161568741-161571241 GCF_006345805.1 Octopus sinensis | reverse complement strand
TAATGAAGATAATAATAATAATAATAATAATAATAATAATAATAATAATAATAATAATGATAATGATAATAATAATAATGATAATAATAATAGTAATAATAATAATAATGATAGTGATAATAATAATAATAATGATAATAATAATAATAATAATAATAATAATAATAATAATAATAATAATAATAATAATAATAATAATAATGATAGTGATAATAATAATAATAATGATAATAATAATAATAATAATAATAATAATAATAAAAAAATACAGAGCTCCGAAATCTATCCACAAACATCGAAAACAAGGACACCCTATGGAGCCAAAGATTTACTGACAAAGAATTGGACTATATCCGAGTAAGTAATACGAATTGAAATTTATTACTATTTTCGAAACGAAATGATGTATTTTGACTCGATATTATCTCCACCTCTAACACAACACATGTAAACATGCGTGGAACAACACGATCATCCCCGACCTCAGACACCATGTACAAAGGAACTACGAAGAAATTAAATGCCACCGATACTATTCAACCCAAGAATAACAATCGAGCGGTACGTACATTAAAACCTACAACAAAAAATGTACGAAAAACTACACGTGCGAAATAATGTGACAACAGAAATAAACGGACCGGTACCCTACGAAAATGACGACCGTCAAAATAATGGGCCGGACGTTGTACCTCATGTCCCGCAAATAAAACCCAAAAGACGTAAATGGACACGTGAGGAATACATTTCTATCTTACACGCATACTTCACAGCAATGCTCTACCCACAAAATGAAAATACAACACATACATATAAAATATGGAAGGAAAATAATAGAGATATAGACTTGGATACAGCAATGAACCCTAATAAATTAGCTAACGTACGAAGATACATTCTCAAAGCCAAAAAAATATCAGAAATAGAAATAGAACATTTAAAAGAAAAAATACACCAGGAAAATGTAGATAGAAGCCACACAACAATGCCCAATAATATAAACACTGAAACTGTAAAACACGAAGACAAACGCAACATTCCCAACAAACACGATGTAAACAACGAAGGGGAGCCTAATGATTATGATAATATAAAAATAAAATAATCAAAGAACTAAAAACCACAGAGCTCAAAATGGACCACCGACCATACTTCCCAAGAATCAAAATAAACACAATAACAACACCAATTATAAACAACATAAACCTAGCCGTCACTGAACTAGCCACTGAAACAAAAAAAGTGATATCACTGAACTAAGTGACTTGATATACGCAGCAGCCACTGCAGCCACAAAAGAAGCTGGATACTCACCCAAACCCGCCCAAACAGGAGTACCACCACCCAAACAAACCTGTGGATAAATAACATCCAAAACAAAATTAAAAAATTAGAAAAGACCTGTCGATTCTTAATGAAATCAGCAAACAAGCAACGCTACTGAGCAACAAAAAGAGAACAAAAATGCTCCGCAAATATAACATCACAGAAAAAGATTTGCCGGAGATAAAAGAAAAGCTGAAGCAAGATATCCTTGCCAAAGCTCAAAGGATCCGCCGGTACGAGAAACGCCAACGCTTCTTTGAACAGAACAAAAAGTTCAACTCCGACCCCAAAAAGTTCTACCAAGAACTGGGCAAAAATAAAATAGTTACTGCAGCACCAACGGCAGAAGAATTGGAAGAATTCTGGAAAGAAATATGGTCGGCGAACGAACAGCCACAAAAAAGGAGTATGAAAATAACAAACTCGGCATCTGAACAACTTTGGACCCCCATAACAACTGAAGAGGTCACCCAGGCACTGCAAAAACTAAGCAACTGGAAGGCACCTGGGCATGACAAGATCCCCAACTTCTGGTTGAAATATCTAACAGGAATGCACAAAAAGCTGGCTGAAAACTTTAACAGCATACTAGCAGAGCCAGAGACAATGCCTGAATGGCTCACGAAGGGGAAAACCATCTTAATTCCCAAATCAAATGAAACAACAAAACCAGAAAACTACAGACCAATAACCTGCCTCCCTACTATGTTCAAGGCATTTACTGCAGTGATATCGCAAAGGCTGAACAAGCACCTGGACGAAAACAAACTGTTCCCAGAAGAGCAGAAAGGATGCCGCAAGGGCTCATATGGCTGTAAAGATCAACTAATGATTAATAAAGCCGTAACTGAAGACAGCCACAGAAAGAAGAAAGGCCTCAGTATGGCCTGGATTGACTACAAAAAGGCGTTTGATAGCATCCCCCACACATGGATCCTCGAAACACTAGCCATTAACAAAGTAGCACCAACAATCATAAAATTCATAGAGCACTCTATGAATAAATGGCAAACAGTCCTACACCTCCAAACAAAAGAGGGACTCATGAAAACCAAAGACATCCCCATTAGAAGAGGAATATTCCAGGGAGACACGCTCTCTCCACTCCTTTTCTGCTTGGCACTGACACCTCTATCTGATATGCTAAATAGAACTGGATGCGGATATAATTGTT
>NC_043000.1:161553741-161563741 GCF_006345805.1 Octopus sinensis | reverse complement strand
AGAATGAAGGTTTTATATTAGCTGCTCAAGACCAAAGCTTATTAACCCGGAACTACCAAGCCAATGTAATAAAAATGGAGCTGACCCAAAATGCCGATTCTGTAACGATGAGATTGAAACAATAGACCACCTAATCTCAGGGTGTAGAGTCTTAGCACCTGCAGAATATAAAGCGAGATATGACAGAGTCGGCCATTATTTACATTGGACAATATATCGGTATTATAAAATCAAAACCGCTGACAAATGGTATAAACACCATCCTGAAGCTGTGACTGAAGGAGAAAATGTGTCGATTCTATGGGACTTCCCCGTACAGACCGACAAGACTATAAAAGCTAATAAACCGGATGGTATTATAAAATATCAGACAAAAAAGATATGTTTATTAATTGACATGAGTATCCCTTGCTATCACAATATAGCGGCGAAAGAATTTGACAAGATTAGTAAATATAAAGACCTGCTAAAAGAAATTGAAAAAATGTGACATCTCAAGACAACTACAGTACCAGTGATCGTAGGATCTCTAGGAATGATAAAAAAGGCACTGAAACCTATTTGAAAATGATACCAGGCTTACCATCCCTACAGGAAGTGCAAAAAAATCGTGTTAACTGGAACGGCTCATGTACCGAGAAGAGCATTATCGCTGTGAAAACAACATCCATTCATGAATTTATTTATTTATTAATTTTTTAAATACATATTTTACCTGTGAATTTGTGTGTGTAATCTGGGAATGCATACAATGAGCTTATCTGCCTTAGGTGTACGGAAAACACTCGGTGAGAAACGAAAGAAAATTTCAAGAAAGGAATAATAATAATAATAATAATAATAATAATAATAATAATAATAATAATAATGATAATAATGATAATAATAATAATAATAATAATAATATAATAATAATATAATAATAATATTTCGTTTTTGGATTTGGTTTGCAAGATTCTTTATGTGAGTTCGAGTGTTGAAGCACATTTTGTTGTGTCTGGGGAGTCATTTTCTTTTTGTACCTTATAATGATGATGATGATGATGATGATGATGATGATGATGGTGATGATGATGATGATGATGATAATAATAATAATAATAATAATAATAATAATAATAATAATAATAATGATAATAATAATAATAATAATAATAATGAGGGAAAGTAGCAGAAGTGAATGTTATCGCAGAGTGAGTGCAATACTCAAGACAGAGCTGGATGCAAGAAACCGGATCAAAGCGATCAATACTTTAGCCATACCGGTCGTGACTTATAGTTTCAATATTATTAACTGGTCAATTATTGAAATATGTAATCTCGACAGAAAAATACGAAAATTGTAGACAATGCATAGAATGCACCACCCTAAAGCAGATATAGAACGACTTTACCTGCCAAGAAAAGAGGATAGCCAAGGACTGTTAGAACTGCAATTAACAATGAAGATTGCCACAATAGGCTTAGACACCCACCTGAAAAACTCTGAGGACTGGATGTTAAAACTTGTCTCAATACATGAAAACAAGAAAACATCTTAATGAGTAACAAAACAGGCACATGAATAGAAGTGAATTCCAAATACAAATTCCAGAATCTGATGTACTAGAAACAAGCAGAGAAAAAGCTAAGCGTATAAAAACCCGTGATAAAACTGCTGCCTTAGATATTCTTACTGATAAATGGCAAGAAAAACCTCTCAATGGCAAATTGAAGGTTACGATTTAGTAAGTGCTATTTCAATTAATTAGCTTCGAATTTCTACTGTTTACAACCACCGTTATATCGCGTATTCCTTGAATATAGAATCGGTCCCGAAATTTCGGCTAGAATTAGCACCTAAATCTCTAGAATCTTACAAAAGAAGATCGATGGATGATTACTTTCCCCTCTTCTAACACTACCTCAAAATCTATTCATCCAAATCTAATCTCATGTTCTTAATCGTCAGTTTCTCTGAATAATATGTTTAAGTAGAAACTAAATTCTTCGGAAAGCCGTGAGTTGGTGCAATAGTCCTTCGTTTCTTAACTCCGAAGTCAGGTTTCGTGCTCTACTTTTCTCAGATACCAAAGTGTCTTCCACATCCTTTTTTTCTTTTTGCAAAAGAAAGGCTTTATATCTTTCTTATATTTCTACTCAGACACTACAGGTGGCCGTGCCTCTCAGAAGGACTGACCTCATCAGCTGGAAGCACTATCACCATAAGGAATTTATATAAGGCTTCATTCATTTTATATGATCATTCTGTTTTAAAACTGAAGTGAATTATTATATTTCAAATGTGTGCAGTAAAAGAGATTCATCACTATTGTTTCTCTAGATAATTTTTCTCTCTATTTCTATAGCTGTTTCTGTTGTTATTTCCTGCATTCTCACTGGTAATGCCTATGCGACTTGGTTCTTTCGAAGTTTTGCTGACATTCTGGACATTTTTTGGCTCTGATATTGTAGATCTTTCTATTTTTATCTTTCCCCATTTTTTTCCATGTTGTTTCTGCTGTTGTTGATAGTGATGGATTTGTTGTTATTAGTTGTGTAGGTGTTGTCAGAGTCAACACCTATACATTTTTTATGAGCCTTCTCCGAAATAAACCTTCGATAAAAGCTATTTTTTTTCATTTTGACAGGCGAATTCATTGAGGCAGAGGAGAGCATTATCGCTACTGCTACCAAGGATGACACAGATGCTTTCCACCACTTCTCAAACTTCAAACTTATTGACATGGATAATAAATATAATAATTCATTCGATATAGAGAATAGGGAAAATAATTGTATCTCATATATTTAGAGGATACTGAAAGTCTTTAACACATTGTTTTCCCCGAGAATATCAAGCAATAAGTGTATAAAAACAGGTATTTCAAATTTTGTCGGAAGCATTTCTAAAGCTGAATGTAAAAGATGGGTTATCGATAATATTTATGAGGTATGTATGGTCAAGTCCGAAAATAAGGACACAAAGCCTTACATTTTGAGAAGAGAGGTTAGTCAATTACATCTACCTCAGTAATTGATTGGTGTTGATTATTGAGAGGCGAAATAATATATCGCCTCTCAATAATCAACAGAATAAACTCAGAATTTAGAGAAACGAAAGGGTTTCTTTTTTTATACACTAACGATTCTGCCAATAATAATAAAAATAAAAATAATAATAATAATAATAAAAATAATAATAATAATAATAATAATAATAATAATAATAATAATAATAATAATAATAATAATAATAATGATGATGATAATGATAATAATAATAATAATAATAATAATAATAATAATAATAATAATAATAATAAAAGAAGTAGACCAAAGCCAAACCTACAAATACTTAGGAATCCATGAACTAGATAAGACACAACACACACAAATGAAAAAGAAAATAAAAAAAGAATATTATAGACGAGTTAGATCAATACGAAAAACAGAACTCAATGCTAAAAACAAGATAATAGGTATTAACACTTTAGCTGTCCCAGTTATAAGCTACAGCTACAATATCCTTAACTGGACACGAAATGAACTGTCCAAAATAGATAGGAAAGCAAGAAAAATAATGACAGGATCTAGGATGCGTCACCCAAAGTCTGACATAGAAAGACTATATATACAACGTATAGAAGGTAGTAGAGGCCTTATACAACTGGAAAACTACTATAAAATAACCACCATAGGACTGCAAAAATATCTACTTCAGAAGGAAGGAAAACTGATACAAATAGCGGCAAAACACGAGCAAAACAAAAAACTGTTCTCAGTATTTAAGGAAGCTGACAAATACAAACAAGAAATCATACCACCTAATAAATATGAAGAAGAAGAAGAAGAAGAAGAAGAAGAAGAAGAAGAAGAAGAAGAAGAAGAAAAGAAGAAGAAGAAGAGGAAGAAGAAGAAGAAGAAGAAGAAAAGAAGAAGAAGAAGAAGAAGAAAAGAAGAAGAAGAAGAAGAAGAAGAAGAAGAAGAAGAAGAAGAAGAAGAAGAAGAAGAAGAAGAAGAAGAAACAACAAAAGCTATAAAACAAATGAAATCCAAACTAAAAATACAACGGCAACGAACCATGATAAAACGATGGCAAGAAAAGCCCCTTCATGGTAAATACTGGACTAAACTAAACGCAAAAGAAATAGACAAAGAAAAATCCCAGCAATGGTTGAGAAGCTCAGGACTCAAGGCAGAAACAGAGGGATTTTTAATTACAGCACAAGACCAAGGCCTCCCCACCAGAAATTACCAAAAACATGTAATGAAAAGAAATATAACAAGTAACTGCAGAATATGTGGAGATGGACAAGAAACAATAAATCATATTATCTCTAGCTGCCCAGTCCTGGCTAAGAAAGAATATATTCACAGACATGACAGAGTTGGAACCTACATACATTGGAAGCTATGCCAACATTATGGAATAACAACAGAAAAAAGATGGTATAGGCACACACCAGAAAAGGTCACAGCAAACGAGAAAGCAACCATACTCTGGGATATGCCGATACACACAGATAGAGAAATTAAGGCCAACAGGCCAGATATAGTTGTCAGAGACCATGAAGAAAAGAAATGCTTTCTAATTGATGTATCAATTCCGGCTGATGACAACGTGTCTCTAAAAGAAATGGAGAAACTCTCAAAATACAAAGACCTGGAAATAGAGGTAACCAGAATGTGGAATCTGAAAACAGAAACAATTCCTATCATAGTAGGTGCATTAGGCATGATAAAAAAAATATTCAGATAAATACATAACAAAAACACCAGGACTTACAAACACAAATAACATCCTACGCAGAACACTTTCCATACAATAACCATCAGAGCATCACAACAAATCACAGCACATACCCAAGGCACACAGAGCTGCGCTCGGTAGTGAAGTGAAAGCACGCTATAAAAATAAAGCTACTGAATAATAATAATAATAATAATAATAATAATAATAATAATAATAATAATAATAATAATAATAATAATAATAATAATAGTTGCATAACTGAAACAAGCAGTAGTCAGTCCAAATCAGGCAGAACTAGTCATTTCAGTTTGGGAAGTGAAGGAAATCAGCAAAACAATGAGCAACTGGAAGGCCCCGGGACCAAATGGAGTTCAAGGCTACTGGATCAAAAGATTTGGTGAATGTCATGCACGAATAGCTGTGCAACTCAACACCTTGTTAAATACCGACCAAATAACACCAGAGTGGCTGACATTGCGTAGGACAGTGCTGTGCTTGGAAAACATAGGAAAAGGCAATACGGTAGACAATTACTGGCCAATATCCTGTCTGCCACTTATGTGGAAGTTATTGACTGGAATACTCACAGATTCAACGTACAAACATCTGGAAAAAATAGAGTCCTGCCACATGAGCAGACGTTTTGCTAGCGTAAGTGCAGAGATACCAAGGATCAATTCCTGATAGACAAAACTGTACTTAGAAACTGCAAGAGTAGGAAAAGTAACTTATCCATGTCATGGATAAACTATCGTAAGGCGTACGATATGATCCCAAATTCTTGGAGTATGGAATGTATGAACCTATTTGGTATTGCATCGAATGTAGAGCGATTGCTTGGAAAAAGTATGGTGAATTGGAGGACGGAGCAGACAGCATACGGAAGAAGTTTAAGAACAGTAGAAATTAGGAGGAGCATCTTCCAAGGGGACTGCATTTCCCCACTGATCTTTGTACTGTACTTCTTTACTACAGACTCGGCCGAAAGACGGATCCGTCACACATGAGACAGCAGCTGTTCGACATAACAAAGTGAGAACGCAGGTTCGAAATTTCTCCAAGACACCTGAAGAAGGCTGGAGGGTATACCAGCCGAAACGTTGTGTTAACAACAAACAAGATAAGGACAAATATCTGTTGAATGTAAATAATGTAAATAATGTAAATAATGCACATAATTCCTCATCTCTTAAATATAGAACTGTATTAAAATTTTAGTTTATATTTAAGTAAGTCATGCTTGGCTTTAAATTAGTGCAAGAAAATTTTCAAGAAAACATCATTAAAACTACTTTATACATTTTGATTCACAAACAAATCAAAATAAAGTACAAATTGAAAATCAATTAATGAGTGTTGTTTACTTTCTGGCATATTAGAAAATATGATGAAAACAGTAAATATTATTAGTATAACAATTTTTTACACAATACATGTCTGTATGATGTCAACTGGAAAGGATGAAGGGAGACAATTAAATCTTTCACTATATTTTGACGTTGGTGAAAGTTTCTACCAATACATCCATTAAGGAAATTTATAATGTAATGTTCTAATATTTCTTTGACTCTAAGTTAAACCATTTTGTGATTGAGTATGTAATAACAATAATAACAATAATAGCAACAAAAACATGCTACCACCAACACTATCAACACAAGGTTATTATCATTTGGAAAATTGATATTATTATGGTCACAGTAATTGGATCAGCACCATGTCACCTCTAGTCTACCGCTTTAATCTAACGACTACTTGATTAGAAAAGGTGCAACAATTCTAATCAATAGTAAAATTGAATTTTAACATCGGGTGGCAGAGGAACAGTTTTAATTGATCAGTACTTATTTTATTGAACCTAGAACGGTAAAAAACAAAGTGGACCCAAGTTGAATCTAGGATTAAAATGACAAAAGCACGAGTATACGGAATATGGATTTTGCTAACGATTACAATTTACTTTCAGACATTCTCTTAAGTCTCTGTCTCATTTTTCCTGTTTGGGTTTTTGCTGTTTTACAATGGCTATGCTGACGAACCACAAATGTGGAGAATCTTACTCCCCACGTTTGTTTCGTTTAGGAACGGTGTTAATTATTCGAACATTAGAATATATGCAATCGAAGCTTGCATACATATTCATTATAATGATATAAATTTTGTAATGTCATTTGAATGGCCTGTTCGATTCGATATTATTGTAGAACCCATTTTCCCTAACGCGTTGAAGGAGACGTGTGTGAGGCAAAGATTGTGACTTCAAAACCATAGTATGAGTCTCCAGCCATACTTTTGTAAAGATGAAGTTATGTTTATTAGCCATTTCTCACTTCTAATTTATAACAAAATCGTCTAATTTCAGGTTTAAAGAAATATACACCCTGTGCTTTATAGCATTTTTCCTGTTTAGTATTATGATGTTTAGTATATTAATTTCTTTTCCTTCTGCTTATTTAAATTTGTAACTAGGTACCGACAACTTGTGTGATAACATTTAGTGCTTTGTTTATTTGCATACTCATTTTACTTTAATGGTTGGTTAAAATGATTTAAACTAAGCACAAAACGACTTATTTTGGGAAAAATGAAATCGACACAAATATTTTACTTATAGTTAATTGGTATAGCATTTGTGAAAGGAAAATGACTCAAAATTGCAGCCACTGGAATAATATTCGGTCCCCACCTTCGTACTGTGAAGTCTATCTTTCTAACAAATCCTTGTTTTCATATAAACTTACGTCTTACTTTCTGGTGGCATTCTTTATTACGTTCTTCTATTTAATTATTTTTCATTCACAAATATTTATATTCCGTTCCGACTCACTAATAAAAATGACTTTATAGCATGGTTTATTTGCGATAGTGCTAAATGCTAGAGCAACATTGTAGTTTTCAATTCTATAACCTACTTTGTCCTGCAGCACATTTTTGTCGTTTAGCTCCTGATCAGACATGTACGAGTAAACTATCACGGAAGGCATTCCAGTCATAACTATCACATTTCAGGGACTCACATTTTAGGGACTCTACTGTCTAGTGTGTTTTGTTTTTTTCAAGGGAGTAGAGTGTTTAAGGGCGATTTATCTGTAAGTCGGGGGACGACGTAGGTGCTCTATTTTATACCCTGATCTCGCTTGCCACCTCCTCTTCCTCTCAATCCCCCTCTCCTCCTCCTTCATTATTATTATTATTATTATTATCATTCTTCTTCTTCTTTTTCTTCTTCTTCTTCTTCTTCTTCTTCTTCTTCTTCTTCTTCTTCTTATTATTATTATTATTATTATTATTATTATTATTATTATTATTATTATTATTATTCTATGTTTGACTTTTGCTTTATGTCTGTACAAGTTGGCTCCAAGTCTCACCCAGAGACCTCAAGAGACAACAGGTTGGAAGTTCACGTTATTGTTATGCCTAGTGTGCCATATATTTGGGGGGTTTTTTGGTGTTGTACTAGTGAATGTCTAATACATAAAAAAAAAGTTTGTTTTAAACCTTGGGATTACATAGAGAGTATTTTGCGTAGGATATGAGCAGTTCCCATGAGCACTATCTTGAATTTCTGCCATTTTTGGGTTTTGGTATCTGAGTTAGGTAGCAATCAGCCCCTTTCGCTATCATGCCCAGGGCACCTATGACAACAGGTATTGTTTTAGTCTTCAGGTTCCACATTTTGCTGATTTCTATTTCAAGATCTTTATATTTGCTCAGTTTTTGGTAGGACTTGACAGATACGTTTATATCGATTGGGACAGACATATCAATGAGAAGGCATGTTCTATTATTATTATTATTATTATTATTATTATTATTATTATTATTATTATTATTATTATTATTATTATTATTATTATTCACTTGGCTTTTGGCAGAAATGCATTAACTTCACAATGTAGGTTTCTATAAACTGAAAATACTTAAAACTTTGTGCTTAGTTAAGAAAATAATATTTTTCTTACTGGAAACATTTTATGAAACCTGCAATTTTATTTTAATATATATCTGTCTTATTCCTGCTCAAAGCTAGAGTTAAGTGTGAATAAAACGCTTTTTATCGTCTTTTCAATTATTTCATGAAAAAAAAAATACCACAGTTGGGCAAAGTACCAAGTTATCATTTTTTTCTTCTGTTCAATTATGCAATAAAAATTTAGAATAGGAATATACCATTTTCTATTAAGTAGCTAAGAAGAACACTTACAATGATGATCATAATATAATTCACAATAATCGAACCAAATATATCGAATCCTTATGTTTTCTTGATATATATTTTTTCGTTGGATTATGAAAAGATTTAATTTTGTTATATTTTCTGTAATACACACTCGTATATACGTATATGTGTTTGTGTGTGTGTATGTATGTATATTAGCACGTGACAGCACGTGACCGACCAGACCATCTGATGTTGCTACACATCGCTGGTCACAATGCGTTCGCATTGTTTTTAGCCTTCGAATGACGCCACCCCGCTGGCTAAGCGAGCAGGCCAACAGAAGAAAGAGTGAGAGAAAGAGTGGTGAAAGAGTACAGCAGGGATCACCACCCCCTGCCGGAGCCTCGTGGAGCTTTTAGGTGTTTTCGCTCAATAAACACACACAACGCCCGGTCTGGGAATCGAAACCGCGATCCTACGACCGCGAGTCCGCTGTCCTAACCACTGGGCCATTGCACCTTCACGTGTATGTATATATAATACACAAAGAAGTGCCAGACCATCAAGGCGAATCAATGCAACAGGTGCAATCTCAGAGCCATGGAGGCCCTACTTATCAGCGAACTGAGACCAACCATTGGCAAAAGGAAGGAACCCCATGAAGCAGACAAATTACTATAGTAACATGTCGCCTTCCTCCTTCCTCCTCCACACATCTGAGCAACAAATGTTCCATTCTTCCCTTTTCCAAATGTCTTGAACGAGAGGCTATAGAAATACAAAGTAAATTGCATCTTTGCTTTGTTTTATTTTTCTGAAGGCATTTGGCTGAATGGTTAGGGTATTCAGCTCACGATCGCAAGGTCGTGGGTTCGATACCTAGTGACGCATCTTGTACTTGAGCAAGACATTTTATTTTACGTTGCTCCAGTCCATTCAGCTGGTAAAAATTAGTTGGAACTGTAATTCAAAGAGCCAGTCTGGTCACATTCTTTGTTACTACTGAATCTCCCTGGGAACTCCTTTAAGGGTCTGCATGTCTATGGAGTGCTCAGCCACTTACATGCTAATTCCACGAGCAAGGTATTCTGCTGGTCAGA
>NC_043000.1:161526241-161548741 GCF_006345805.1 Octopus sinensis | reverse complement strand
GACTTGCACTCAATCGAAACTTGTTAGTTTCTATGGTGACAACACTACCTATCTCTCTATCCGTCACTCACACACGCGCACACACACATATACACACAGCCAAACACCTATATATATATATATATCGTCTTTTTTTGAAGTGTGTTGCGTGGTGTTGACAGACATGCACTAAAAATGCCCTTGTTTTAATCAATATTTGCTAGCTGCTATAATGACAACAAAACCGATCTATCACACACACACACAAACACACACGCATACACATACACACGTATTCTCTCTCTCTCCCTGTCACCGCGTTTCTCTCTTAATAACAGCTTTTCCCACTTTCCATCTATTCAAAGATTAACTCTCCTTCTAAAGCCTGCGTTGCATTGAGTATATATTGAAAGATACAGTTGCACATACGCACGCGCACGCACACACACATGCACATGCGTACATGCACATGCGTACATGCACACACTCACACACATATGACGGGCTTCTTCCAGTCTCCGTCTTCAAGTCCACTTATAAGTGTATATGTATATAAATAATGTATATATATATATATATATATATATTATATATATACATATATATAGAGAGAGATGCATGCACACATATACATGTATGTATGCATGCATCTCTCTCCCTCTCTCTCTTCCTATATATATACTGAGATAAAAAGTTATCAGAATTTTGGAAAAATATACTTTTATTTCATCATTATGATTAGCGCTTTCGTTCCTCTCTAGAACTTGTCAAATACAATTTTGTGAATGTACAAACAGCTTGTTCATTTATATAAAACAAATGTTTTTCTGGGTTTTTGTTTGTTCGGGGTGAGGTTCCAAGACAATGGAGATGGATAGATTGAAATATAGGTAGGTAGAAAGATCGATATATAGATAGATACATGGATAAATAGATAGTCATATATATATATATATACATATATATAAATTAGAGATAAAACCATTATTAGTCAAATCAAACAGTGATAGACATAAACCAAAACATAAAAAACAAAAAAATAATAAATAAATATAATCAATTTAATATACAAAATATATATAAAATATAAAATTTAAAATTTAAGTTATTAAAATTTTTAATTTTAAAATTGATATTTATAAATTTTTATGTTTTTATATTTCAAATTTTAAATTTATAAATTTTTAAACTTTTAATTTTCTAATTTTTTTTTTATAAACTATCAAAAAGTTTTAAAAAGTTTAATATAATATAAGTAATAAGTACTTATTATATTATATTAAACTTTTTAATACCTTTTTATAGTTTATAAAAAAAATAAAAAATAAAAAATTAATCGCCTAAAAATTTATAAATTTAGAATTTTAAATATAAAAATATAAAAATTTATAAATATAAAATTAAAAGTTTAAAATTTTAATAATTTAAATTTAATTATATTTTATGTATATTTTGTATATTATATTAATTATATTTATTTATTATTTTTTGTTTTTATGTTTTAGTTTATGCCTATCACTGATTTAACTAATATTGGTTTCATCTCTAATTTAATTATATTATACTGTGAAATTTGATTTAATCCTATATCTAATTTTTTCTATAAGTTTGGATATTCTCCCTAATATTATATATATAAACATACATACATACATACATATATACATACATATATATATATATATATATATATATATATATATATATATATATATATATATATATATATATAAGGTATGTAGAAAAATACAACATGGACAAGAACGTATAACTCATAGAAGACGATACAATAAACATGGACAGGACATTCGAACCCCTCAGTCTTCAGTCAAGAACCGGATCATCGTAGTAATTTCGGCTGATTAATCTTGAGATTACTAGATCACGGCCAGCTCTCCAAGAAAAACTAAGCTGGAAGCGTAGATTTCCTGGAAGAAGGATCGAATGCATACGAACACCAGGACAGCAAAAGGGACAGATATAAAAAAAACAAAAAACAATAATGGAATACAGAAACATGAAATACAGAAGCATTAACGGTGAAAACAACAAGTGTCTTACGACTGATAACAAGCAAACAAATTTTTTTCTCTGGCGCATTGGAAAAAGCCTTTATAGCGGCGGACGAAGAACAACGATGTTAACACGACGAGGGTCAGGAGCTGAAAGGCAGATTTCGGCCAACAGTCACGTGACAGAGAAGAGGGAAAAGAAAAGAAAGAGAGAGAGAGAAAAGGGGGACAAAACGCAACAAAGAGAGAGAAGAGAGAGAAAGAAGGAATCAGAGAGGAGAAGGGATGGGTGTCGAAGAATGACCTGTGAGTGCAGAGCGAGACAAAGAAATAGGAGGGTAGTGGAAGACTAGACCAAAGGATCAGAGGAAAGAGAAGATGAATAGAGAGAAAGTAAAAATGAGAGAGAGAGAGAGACAAACATAGAGTCGTACCAATTATTAAGAATATGTGTTCACATTAATGATAAAGGGAGTACGGGGCGCCTGGAATATATGTTAAGGTATGTAGAAAAATACAACATGGACAAGAACGTATAACTCATAGAAGACGATACAATAAACATGGACAGGACATTCGAACCCCTCAGTCTTCAGTCAAGAACCGGATCATCGTAGTAATTTCGGCTGATTAATCTTGAGATTACTAGATCACGGCCAGCCCTCCAAGAAAAACTAAGCTGGAAGCGTAGATTTCCTGGAAGAAGGATCGAATGCATACGAACATATATAAATATATGTGTGTGTGTGTATATATATATATATATTTATAGAGAGAGAGGGAGGGAGAGAGAGAGAGATGTAAGTAGGTAGGTGTAAATTTTCTTGTGTGCTGATGAATAGTTGATGTATAAGAAAATTTACGTTATCTTTCTTAGTACTGCAAGACGTACATATGACATATTTTCACACCATGCAAGTCTCATCGAACTGATTTTGGCACCTTATGTCTACAAGTATGCACCTCAGCTCTGACAACGCAACATTGTTTTTCGCGTTGAAGAAATGTTGTGTGTTATGTTACATGGGTCGTCTTTCAATCTTATAAGTTCTTATCAATTGTTTGGGCTATACCTTATCTATTCAACACTTACAAATCACTTTTAGGAGATCTACCACCGTTGTTGAAGAATTTTAATACTTTCTCCAATTTAATTCTTTTGTCAGCCCCTTGGCACCAGGAGCGTTTAGCCTTCAGTAGCCAGGCCCTTTTCTCTGCACCATAAATGTAGGTTGATTGTGCAGATCATAAATTTTAAATCTGTATACCGAGCATCCAAAACTGTGGATATCTTACACTATACTTACACATACTCTATCTGGGTACAATCTAGATGACACTCAGATTGTTCATTATGAAAATATATTTGTCAGGTAATTGGAATAGTCAAACATATGAGAGGTTCAACACAATACCGTATATTGGCAAGCCAGCATAATCTCATCGTGCGTGTAAGATTACATTCCAACTGAGCGCTACTACAGAAGTAAGTCATTTCTAATGATGCCTTTATTGACCGTAAAGAAATTTAGCTCTACAATCCCTTCGGGTTCATAGAATTCCACTAAACGGAAGATGTCTTCTTTCGTGTTCAGAACCAACAATTTGTCAGTCGAGACAAGGAAGATCATTCAGAAACCTATATTCAGATCTTTTTGAAGTACCTGTACCACATCGTTCAATACGAGTTGGTTAAAAATGGCGTACATCTGTCAAGATGGAGAAAACGCGTGACTTATAGTGTGCTGGAAATCCATCCCCGATATCTAAAATACCTGTATCTATTTATCTTAGCTTTTTAACAACGTGACTTCTCGTTCTATTCCAGACAACGGTCATACAACCACTCTTAGTAAAGTCATGTTATGTAGAGAATTTATATCCTTTGTCTGGAAGAGGGGTACACTTGTCGTTACGGGGAGAGAGTCATTGAATGGTTCCGATAAAAGATTCTAGGTTGATATGTTTTAGAAAAACCCCATGTCTTAGAGACGTGGAAACTTAACGTTTATGTTTTGTGTATTTTCCAGTAGCTGTAATTTAGTGTGGTGGAGAATACTCTCTCAAAGCGCCGGGTGTTAAATCATGATTTTCAGGAGTATTCTCCACCACGCTAAATCGCAGAATACTGGTAAATACTCATGTCATGTACACTAAGTATATGTGGTTCTTGTATTTCCTTTGTGATGATATGTTTAAAAGTGTCTTTTCTCCTAGCGATTTTGAGGGCCAACTATTCAAAGCTCTGCTTTCTATTTATCCACGGCTACTTTTTTGTAAAGCAGTAACATTCAGATTGTGTGTTGTTCTTTGTTTGCCTGTTGGTATTTTTTCCATGTGTTTGTTGTGGCCGTTTACCTTTGCTGCTTATATTTTTTCAGTTGTTGTTGTTTATTTTTATGTCTTGTTTACGAAATGGTGCCTCTTCCTGATATCTCTTCGGATAAACATTTCGACTTATCTGAGGCCTGTCCGTTTCTTCTCCAGGAGAAGCTGTTCACTTTTATTCTGTGCCTTGAAAATTAATCGGTCTTTGAATCTTGGTTCTGTAGCTGTTGCTTACGCTAATGCTGATGTAATAATGAATGATGTAATCTTAATGATGGTAGCACAGATCAGAGAACACCGGTTGCTTTTAGTAGTGAACAACGGGAACGCTTAAAAGAAGGGCATCAAGTAGTTTTTACTATGAGCAAGCGCTGCTTGAATCTTTGAAACATATTCAAATTCTAAATCAACAATAACTGATCACAGTTACTATTTCTTATTGCTTCTTGGCAAAAATTTGCAAATATTGGTATTTTAGTAGTGTGTCTCTTCCGAATGCTTCAAATTTAATGCTATTCTAACACTCGCAAATCTATGTTTTTGGTTGTCTTCGATTAGACAGCTTCCGGCGATAACCTAATCTAGTTTGCGCTTATTATGTGCCAAAAAATTATTGTTTTTGCTTTCGAAATAATAAAAATATGAATTATCTCTTGCTGCTTACTGAAACAATTCCAAACCATCATTTTTGTTTTGTATTTTTTCAAGCACTGAAGGTAAATCAAGTGACTTATGCCTAAAGTGTACATCTTATTTTCTCAAGATTTTGGATTGTACACCTAGTTAAACACTAACACATGGTCATTGTCTTTAAATGAGTTTATTCTTTGAAAACATTTAGACTAGATCTCCTGGTTTCCACCTGATCTATGATTATTTTACTTTCAGCCCCATAAAGTTCATATAGTGCTGGAAATATTTTTGAGTTAACAGACATTACCATTTTGATATCTATCCATATTGCTTTTAAGTATTAGATATTTGAAGAAGACTGATTCGGTGAGCATCGTCTTGAAGAGAAGTTATTTTAGGTGATCAGTGAAAGCGTGAAATTTTTCTTCAAAAAACTGGTGTTCTAATTTATGAAAACTTGTAGTTTCACAAATACAAGTTTTCATAAATTAGAACGCAATGTTTTTGTTTGCACAAAAGCCACAGAAAAATCCCGGTGAAAAGGATGAAGCCCAACAACCTTCACAGGGAATTCAGATGAATGACAGGTCTGTCTTACACACGATATTATTTGTCGTAACTCCACAAGTCAGCCTTGCTTGTGCAGCAGACGAACGCGTGGAGAACAGTTTCACAGCTTCCCAGCTCTTTATTTGGAGACCTCGTGTAATTTCATCATTCCCTCTGTCCAGTGTCCCACGACGCTGTGTGACGGCATGGACCCCTGTAGCTTTCCAGGCATGAACCCTGCTTTAAAAAGTAGTTGTTACCTTGGTATCTATCCATATTTCTTTTAAAGTATTAGATATTTGAAGAAGGATGATACTCTATTCGGTGTGCAGCGTCTTGAAGAGAAGTTATTTTAACTGATCAGCGAAAGCCTGAAATTATCTTTCATAAAACGGTGTTTTCTGCAACTTAAGTCTGTTGTATTTGTAAAACTACAAGTTTTCATCTACGAGAACACGATTTTCTTTTTGTATGCCCAAAAGATTCACTGATATGGTATTTAGCTTGATATGAACTGTTCGGATTGTTTGGGGTTAAATGTAAGCCCTTCATTGGCTCACACTTTGATAAATAACACCTTTAAGCCAAAGAAACAGTTTATTTAATATTTATTTATTCACTCTTCCTAGACAGGCTTTCATGAGTGAGTTATTGAGTATGTTAGTAAGAAATTAACTAAAACGTTTGCTAGGTTATGCAATAAAACTGAATGCCACTTAATTAAATTTTGTGTTTAATTATGAACAATACACAATTTAACAAAGACTTAAGAAAGCTACCCCATTCAAAAGATACCACAAAGTAGCTATCCGTTAGTAATTGAGAGTCTGGACAACGTTGTCTTTCGTCATTGGATTAATGATAAAAAAAATACTCCAACCTTAAGATTTGGAACTCAACACTTCGTTAACTCACCAGAGTTTCACAACGAACTCAGAAGCATTCACCATTATCATGAAGTAATTCAACTCCACTGAGTCATCTTCATTTTCTAGTCTTGGAAAGACGTAAGATGACAGTATGTACTGTCATCTTTCCTCTTTTCCTCCTTCTCCTTTTCAGATTACGTAATAAAAAGAAAATATGTTCAACTTTCAGAAATATTTCATCTCTGACAATCAACTTACTAATATCAAAGACATTTCTAATCATCGGTGGCAAAATAATTTGCACTAAGTAATGCGAGTATTCTCTCTGTCAGACGACTAATTTCTATCAACTGATCAAATTTCTCCTCTTTGGCTGTCAGTTTATTTCCCTCAAACAATAAGACTTCCTAATCTTTGACAATAAACTTGTAGTTCAAAGGAAAACCTCGTATTTGCTGCTGAAATGATTTCTATCAATAGTGTGAATTTTCCTCTTTCGTAGTAACTACGTATATTCCTCCTCCTCCCCTTCTTCTTCGCTTTCTTCTTCTTCTTCTTCTTCTTCTTCTTCTTCTTCTTCTTCTTCTTCTTCTTCTTCTTCTTCTTCTTCTTCTTCTTCTTCTTCTTCTTCCTCGGATTCTGCTTTCATGTTCCCTTCTCTGATTTTATCTTTATAATCGCCAACATTTATGCTATAACTCTGACATCTTTCTATTTCTAACTACTACTACTACTACTACTACTACTACTACTACTACTACTACTACTACTACTACTACTACTACTACCGCCACCGCCACTACTACTACTACTACTACTACTACTACTACTACTACTACTACTACTACTTATTATTATTATTATTATTATTATTATTATTATTATTATTCAGTAGTCTTATTTTTATAACGTGCTCTTCACTTCACTACCGAGCGCTGCTTTGTGTGCCTTGGGTATGTGCTGTGGTTTACTGTGATGCTCTTATGGTTAATGTATTGAAAGTGTTTTGCGTAGGATGTATGCACTGCACAATAGTGCAATTTTCTGTATGTTGTATATATTTGTAAGTCCTTATGTTCTTGATATGTATTTCTCTGAATATTTTTTTATCATACCTAATGCGCCCACTAAGATAGGAATTGTTTCTGTTTTATGCTCCACATTCGAGTTACCCCTATTTCCAGGTCTTTGTGCTTTGAAAGTTTCTCCATTTCTTTTAAAGAAACGTTGTCATCTGCTGGTATTGACACATTAATTAGAAAGTATTTTTTTCCTTCAAGATCTCTGACAACTATATCTGGCGTATTGGCCTTAATTTATCTGATTGTATTGGCTTATCCCATAGTATGGTTGATTTCTAGTTTTCTGTGACCTTTACTTGCGTGTGCTTATACCATCTATTTTCTGTTGTTATTCCAAAGTGTTGGCATGCTTCCAGTGTATGTAGGTCTCAACTCTGTCGTGTCTGTGAATATATTCCTTCTTAGCTAGGACTGGGCAGCCAGAGATAATCTGATTTATTGTTTCTTGTCCGTCTCCACATATTCTGTAGTTACACGTTATGTTTTTTTCCATTATATGTTTTTTGTAATTTTGGGTGGGGAGGCTTTGGTCTTGTGTTACAATTAAAAATCCCTCTGTCTCTGCTTTGAGTCCTGAGCTTCTCAACCATTGCTGGGATTTTTCTTTGTCTATTTCTTATGCGTTTAGTTTAGTCCAGTATTTGCCATGAAGGGGCTTTTCTTGCCATCGTTTTATCATGGTTCGTTGCCGTTGTATTTTTAGTTTGGATTTAATTTGTTTTATAGCTTTTGTTGTTTCTTGTTGTTGTTGTTGTTGTTGTTGTTGCTGCTGCTGTTGTTGTTTCTTGTTGTTGCTGTCGTTGTTGTTGTTGTTGTTGTTGTTGTTGTTGTTGTTGTTGTTGTTGTTCTTGTTCTTCTTCTTCTTCTTCTTCGATAAGAAGCACCCCCATCTAGCTCGCCGAGAGTCGTGGAAGGCCGTCCAGGTACACATCGAAGTCTGTCCCGTTGCTCGTCCCACCATTCGTCCCGAACAGTTGAGCAAAGTGCTGTTGAAAGGACGCACACATCTGCTTCGGTTCGAACATTTCACGCCTGTTCTGGTCCACCAAAAAACGGATGGTCACTCTGTCGCCACATTTTGCCTCTACCACTCAGGCCCATCTTAGTCCCCTCCCCGCTTAATGAATGTGCCTTAGCCCCGACGACTCACCCTTCGTGTTTGGCATCGAAACATTGGTCGAGGGCTAACCTCGCCGCCAACACGTCGGATACAATGCCTTTCCTAAGCGCCTTATCTAATTTTCTAACTAAATCTCCCTCTATTTTTTCTTCTCCCTACCTAGTTGATTCTACTCTAATAGTCATTTTAAGACCAAACCACCAGTTGTTATTGACGATTGACCCTGTCAATGCTCGCTTAACTAATTCCCAAATCCGGGCTCTGTAAGCTTGGCACATCGGTAACAACATGTTCAGCTTCCAGTACCCGGGACGAGATGACTCGGTGCGGTTTGTCCATGTACACACTAGCACATTCCGGTTATTTAGTCGGAACTTGTCAGATAATTGAAAACGTCTGACCAGGTCTTTGAGGCTTTTGCACCCCCGCCTTCTACGCGTTTGAAACGCTTATCTAAGACAGCGTTCCAATCTCCTATTAGTGCAAGACTTTGCCAGGAAAGCCTCCAAACGCTTGAAGCAATCCGACCGCCCTGCCTCTGCCGGTGCATAGGCAGCCACCAGCCTGAAGGCACCGCCGTCACTGCTGTTCACATCTAGGACCACCAACTTACCTTCCGGATCCAGGAATATTGCCTTTATTTTCAGATCCAAGCCTTTCCGGAAAAGCACCACAGTACCACCATCGCCACATCCCGGCTGACACGGAGACCAGAAGATCTCGTATCCACCGAAAAGGGTCGTGAGATCTCGCGGGTCGGAAAGCCTTGTTACTGTGATGGCTGCTACGTCTACACTGAAAGACCTCAGGTTGTTTAAGAGGTGATCTTGTTTCCAAGGTGACCCGTGTCTCCTGACATTTATGTAACCTATTCTGAGCATCACCATACTAAAAAAGAATTGTTTTGGACGCAGAAGAGATCTGCTTACCGGTGTTGTCTGAAGGGGTGGCTCCCTTCATGTTTGGTGTGGGTGTTTCTACGAGGTTTTTGTAGAGTCGTTTACAGAGGTTTTATTGGAACGACCCAACAACTTCTGGAATGTTCGTTTTAATGGTGTTGTATGTGTGTGTGTGTGTGTTGTGTGGCTTTTAGAATTTGTATGTGTGGTGGTGGTGGTGCGTTTTGCATTGGTAAGACAAAATCTTCTATTGTGATATCTGTTTTCTCTCTAAGATTGTCACAAGATCGGTGTTGTTTGTGTCTATTGCTGTAAGGTTGGTAGTGCTTGTGAAGTCTGACTGCATTGTAAGTGGTAGTGCTGGTGAAGTTGTTGTTGTTGTTTGTTGCGCGTGTATGTTACTCTTGTTGGAAAGCTCAGATTGCTTATTGGGCCTCCCTTGTTTATCCAATTTCTCTTTAGATTTTTTTCTTTTCTTTTTGGGCGACACTGTGCACTTCTCCCCCATCTCGACCTCAGTGCTCGAAACATCCGAGTTGCTCTTGTGGGTCATTGTGTAAGGTGTTTCACAGGGGCCCTACTGTTGCTGTTGCTGTATCTACTTGTGGTGGTGGTAGTAGTGGTGGGACTCCAGCCAGCATGAACTCTATTCTGGTGTTGATTGTATCCTGGGGACGGCCAGAGGTGGTGTCATTGTTGCTGTTGCTGGTGGTGGTGATAGTGTTGGTGATGCAGGGACCGCTCTTTTCTTATGCCGCTACTTTTGCTTTTGTTGTTGCTTGTATATGCGGCAGTCGACCTTCAGATGTTTGTCATCTCCACGGAGGTAACCATTTAGCCTCCTGCCCTCCACAACTCAACGAATCGGTTTATTGTGTTGTAGTGTTTAATAACGTTCGTTTTTACTCCGGGTTCAAATCCAGCCACTTTGGACGTAATGCTTTACTTCACTGCGTTCTATAAAAAGAGCTTGCAAAGCACCAGAGTTGATTCACTCTGTGCTTTCTGTGCTTTCTGATCCTACGAGAGGGAATCCATTTGCTTAAAAAAAAAAACATTTATTGAAGGTGAGATCTAGGCTAAGTTGTTCTGAAGTGAATATATAGAACACCTGCTCAACCAAATGGTTCACACAAAAAAGTCTTTTTTCTGAAATCCCTTACAGAAATTTGTACAGACTTAATGTTGTTATTTACACCTTTTGTATTGAAGGTATTAAATGGCAGCTGAAACGAGCCAGTTGTGTACTTGTGAAGTGTTAAGTTATTCACAAATTGTTAGGAACTCTTCACTTAAGCTGATGATGCCTTTTAATTATAATATATTCCCATTTCTTTAGAGTAGTATAATGTAAGCAACATGCATTTCGTCAGAATCACACTAAACACTCGCACTTAGCATATTTCAACTCACGGACACTTTCCGACGCACATACACGCACGTGTTCGCATTTATGTAAATATGGTGTTTGGGCTAAATTTGACGGTTTTTATGATTCCCTGTTTTCAAGAACACCTTGATGCATTCGTGATTAGTCAACGGCATAGGAGAGCATAAAGATTAAAGTTGTAGTTGAGTAAAAGTTAGTTGACTTGGTGGACTTAACTTACTTGTTATTGACGATTACTCCCGTCAACAACCGCTTAACTAATGTATTAATCCGGGCTCTGTATGCTTGGCACGCCGGTAACGACGTGTTCAGCTTCCAGTACACAGGACTTCATGTCTGAGCGAATACTCTCTTAAGAGAATTGAATTATGTGCGATTGATCATTCATTTTCTGTCCATGAATACAATGTATACAAAATGCTTACATTTGCCAATATATACAGTGTTGGCTATAATCTTTAGAAACATTCTATCGCGCAGTTTCGCTTTGAAACAATATATATTTTCCAATATATTTTCCAAGGTATCCTTCTTTAAGCGATAAAGTGTGAATTAAGGAAACTTTCGTTGTCATTTCTGGCAGACTGAGTGGCTACATAGAAATTTCTCTCCTTAGCTCATCTTTGATAATTGTTAGCTGTTAACGAGTATCTGTATTAATCAGATGTCTTTACACGATGGAGTAAAGAAAAGGCTAACGCGCCAGTAGCGTATGTATTGTCAAAACAATTAGTTTGTTTCTCTAATAAAATCAGTTTTTCATGATCCATTTCCGATTTTTCCTGCAGTCGCAGTGGTCAAGACTCCCTCAAACCAGTCCCACTTTTTTCAGAAAGGAAGAACATATTGGACAAGTATTCATAGATATCCAAAAGCAGGATTGTCCCGGCTAAAGCATCGATTCTCATTATAGAGATGCTCAATTTTGTTTGACAAGGTGCTTTATAACAATCTCAACGGCCGCAGCAACAAAACGGCTACAAAAATATGATGTTGCAAAAAGATTTGAGGAATGCTGTACAACAGATCAAACCAACATGTAGAAGCTACAAACTGTACGAGTTGTGTTTAGACAAAAATCAAAAGCATTCCATCCATGATTATCCCTAATTTGTCAGTTTATGTATGTATGTATGTATGTATGTATGTATGTATGTATGTATGTATGTATGTATGTATGTATGTATCTATCTATCTATCTAACTATCTATCTATCTATCTATCTATCTATCTATCTATCTATCTATCTATCTATCTATCTATCTATCTATCTATCTATCTATATATCTGTGTGTCTGTCTGTCTGCCACTCTGTTTGATTGACTAGCTAGCTGGCTGTCATTTATATTAAGAACCTACGTAGTCCAAATTGTCCTTTTTAAAAAATATTTGACCGTGAGCTAAGGGTCTTTGGTTGCGATTTGGGATTACGATGGACGAATTTCAAAAATATAATCTGCAAATTTTTCTTTTATAAAATTATTTTGACCATTATCACAAAGACATCTTCCATCAACCCCATCATGGATACCGCTTAAATGCATAATTACAACCATCACTTCTACCACTGGTAGTGGTATTGGTGGTAACCACCCTAGGCACCACCATCTTCATCATCACTCACATTCATCACCACTGCTACCAAAGGAATTACCACTGTTATCAAACACGATTAATAGATATTGGGTTTGCTTCAAGAATTTTGTTCTTCGTTTAGATCCAGGAGAGACTCTCCAACGATTCTGCCAGTCCACTACCCTTATAATATTAATTTCTAGAGAAGATCCAAGGCCTCAAATGCGACATACCAGCATTGGCTGAATCTTTGTTTTATCGATCCCGGCAAAATTTAAACTAAGAACATAAAGAGCCTTTATCAAATACTGCAAGTCATTCTGTTTGGCTCTTCAACCAACAAATCTGCCATAGCTAAGTAATTGATTAGCTTGTCAGGATGAGATGGAGTTCTATTGTTACTTAATTCAGTCAATGAGAAAGCATTCTCAGTGCATCATTCTTTTAAATCACTCTGTAACAATCAAATAATCAGTGCTGATACAGCAGCCGCGAAAGCGCGTGGCTTAGTGGTTGGGGTGTCAGCATCATGATCGTAAGATTGTGGTTTCGATTCATGGACCTGGTGACGCGTTGTGTTCTTGAGCAAAACACTTCATTTCACGTTGCTCCAGTCCACTCAGCTGGCAAAAATGAGTAACGCTGCGATGGACTGGCGTCCCGTCCAGCTGGGGAACACATACGCCATAGAAACCGGGAAACCGGGCCCATGAGCCTGGCTAGGCTTCAAAAGGGCGCATTTATTATTATTATAATATAGCAGTCCACTAAGGTTACAGGACGAAATGACTACTAGTTCATTATCTCCCACTATTAAGATACTATAGGCAGAGCTTGACCACTGATTGAAAGTAAAGCATGGGTAGGATTAAAGTTAATAAATGCTGCATGTCTAGTGGAATGTCTAGTGGAAAATGCATGTCTAGTGGAATGTCTAGTGGAAAATGGTATCAGGGCTGGCTCTGAGTTACTACAACATACAATATGTGAGGTAAATACGTGGGGCAGGTTTGAATAGTGATGGTACAGAGTTGCGTATTCCTAAAATAAGCCGTTGCATTGCCGATGTAAGAAAGAGAGAGAGAGGGAACACATAATTTCACTACAGTAGTTGTTATAGCATGTTGGGAAGTGAATAATCGAAGCAATATATTGAATGTGTGGGAACACAACAAAGACCCATTCATCACGATCATCATGCGCATCAAAACCACCGCCCGCGTTGCCATCCTCTTCGTCATCAAAATCTTTATCGTTGTTGTCGCTAGTCGTCGTCGATAACTTTATTAATGTAGTTTATTCTTCTAAGCTAGCATCATGTTTATTTATCTATCTTCACATTTACCAATAAAAAGGGATTCGATTGATAAAACAAGGGATTGTAGAATCCTGGCGCAATAACTATCTTCATGTGCTATTGTACGTTTTAGCAAGACATGCATGTGTGAATGTATTTATGTATATACGTGTGAGTGTGTGTACGTTTGTACGCACGTATGCATACATGCATGCTTGAATGTATGGATTCATGTGTGTATTTATATACTATGTGTGTGTGTGTTTGTACGTATGCTTCAACTCACACATGATAGCTCCTGGGAAACATACTTGCATAATAAAATATGTATAATATTTCACACACACACACGCAAATATACACAAACACATACGCTCTCAACCTCACCACACATGTATGTACAAAACTATTTTGCAATTCTATTACAATATTCTATTTATATATATCTAAAATTTTCTTTGTGTATCCTTCTCATCTCTCTCTCCCTATCTATCTATCTATCTATCTATCTATCTATCTATCTATCTATCTATCTATCTATCTATCTATCTATCTATCTCTATCTATCTATCTATCTCTGAACTCACCTATCCATCCATCAATTCTTCTATTCATACAGCCATCCTTCTATCCACCCAGTTATTCATCCATCAATTCACCCATCTTTCCGTCCATCATCTATTCAACCATTCCTTTATCTAGCTACCCCTTTCCTTATCTAGGCAGATAAGCATTAAGACCTAAACCAGCAACAAAGCTTTCGGGGATCTGCTGTATATTATGATATTTTGATATATGGTTATATCGTTAGGTTATTTTGACATGCTACTGTAAAGCATATTTCTATATATGTATGTTATGCGCGCATGTGTGTGCGTGTGCACGTGCACGCGCAAATGTATATATACGTAAAGGTATAAATACACGCATAAATGCATACACACACGCGCACGCATATGTATAATTGTATATTCTCGGTTAGAATATGGAAACACAATTTCATACACCAAACAAAAAAAAAAGATGGATTTAATTATAAAAATAATGATCCGTACAAGACAAATCCACTTTTCTTTACACAAGAATTTGTAGAGGAAAGTAACGAGCCTAGTTTTTATTCTCGTTAAAGCATTATTATTATTATTATTATTATTGTTGTTGTTGTTGTTGTTGTTGTTGTTGCTGTTGTTGTTGTTGTTATTCTGTAGTTTATTTTCATCACGTGCTTTCACTGCACTATCGAGCGCAGCTCTGTGTGCCTTGGATACGTGCTGTGGTTTGATTTGGTGCTGTTATTTTCGCTTTATTAAAAGTACTTTACGCTGGATGTGTGCGGTGCCTAGTAGTGCTCTTTTCTGTATGTTATATTTCTTGTTATATTTCTTAGTAAGTCCTAGTATTTTGGTTTTGTATTTGCCTGAATGTCTTAGAATCCACATTCGGGTTGTCTCTATTTCCAGATCTTTGTAATTGAGAGTTTCTCCGTTTCTTTTAGAGATACATTGTCATCTGTTGGCATTCATACATCGATTAGAAAGTATTTTTTTCTTGACGATCTGTGATAACTCTATCCGGACTATTGACCTTGATTTTTGTATCTGTGTGTATTAGCATGTCACAGAATATGGTTGCTTTGTCATTTTCTGAGACCTTTTTCTGGAGTATGTCTACACCATCTGTTTTCTTTTGTCATTCCTTAGTGATGGTGCAACGTCCAGTTTTAATAGGTCCCAACTCTTTCGTGTCTGTAAATATATTCCTTCTTAGCCAAGAGTGGACAGCCAGAGACAGTAAAAGGTATTGTTTCTTCCCCATCGCCACTTATTCTGCAGTTGTATTTTTCTTCGTTATGTGTTTTTGGTGACTGGGAGGCTTTGATCTTGTGCTGTAATTAAAAATCCTTCTGTCTCAGTTTTGAGTCCTGAGTTTCTTAACGGTTGTTGGAATCTAAATTTATCTATTTCTTTTCGGTTTAGCTTATCTCAGTATGTGCCATGTAAGGGCTTTTCTTGACATCGTTTCATCAACTTTTGTTGATCCAGGTTTCATTTGAATTTCAGTTGTTTTAGATATTTCTGTAATCCTATGGAGGTTATTCTATAACAGTCTTTTAGTAGTATTAAACATATACTACTTTAATTTCGTTGTTTTATGTCAGATTTTGGGTGGTGCATCCTAAATCCTGTCATTATTTTTCTTGTTTTCATGTCATATAGAGCCCAATTAAGAATATTGTCACTGTAAAGTATAACTGGGGCAACTATTATATCTTGTTGTTCGCATTGACCTGACCTCTGTTATAAGTATTAATTTAAGTTGTCTATAGTATTCCTTTTCTATATTTTCTCTTTCATTTGTGTGTGTTGTACCGTATCTAGTTCATTGATTTCTAAGTATTTGTATGTCTGGTTTTGGACTAATTCTCTTATTACATTTGCTTTACCTAATGTGATTGATACTCTTAACTAGCTTTCCTCTTTTGAAGGTTGCTTTGGCATATTTTTCGAAGCCGAATTTCATTGTTAATTTCTTAGGTAAATCCATGTACTGTCTGTAATAATATTTCGAGTTGTTTATCATTTGCAGCATACAATTTTAGATCATCCATATACAAGAGATGGTTGATTGTTATGCCTTAGCAGTTGTATCCACATCCAGTTCTATTTAGCATACAAGTTAAAGGCGTCAGTAATAAACAGAAAAGGAGAGAAGATAGCGAGTCTCTTCTAATTCGGGTGGGTTTAGTTTTTATGAGTCCCTCTTCAGTTTGGAGCTGCAGCACTGTTTGCCATCTATTAATGGAATGTTTTATATATTTTATGATTAATGTTGGTGCTACCTTGTTTATGGCTAATGTCTCTAGGATCCTTGTGTGGGAAATGCTGTAAAAAGTTTTCGATAGTCGATCCAAGCCTTATTCAGACTCTAATTTTCTTCTGGCTGTCATCAGGTATGGCTTTATTGATCAGCAACTGACTTTTACAGCCGTATGAATCTTTGCACTACTGTTCCTGTGGAAACAAGTTGTTTTCGTCAAGAGGTTTACCCATTTTCTGCGATACTATTGCAGTTAAGACTTTGTAAATTGTTGCAAGACATCTTATGGGACTGTACCTTTGTGCGTTTTTCGCTCCAGTATATTTGGGAATTAGGATAGTTTTCCCATCTGTGAACCGCTCAGGCCAGTATCTCATTCAATTTCTTTGCGAGCGTCTTATGTATTCCTGTTGTATGTTTTAGCCGGAAATTGGGTGTCTTATCATGCTCGAGGGCCTTCCAGTTGCTTAGGTTTTGCAGTGCCTTGGTTACCTCTTCCGTTATAGGTGTCCAGAGTTGTTCAACTGCTGTGCTTGTTGTTTTGGTCGATGTTTTTTGAAGTTGTTCCTTCTTCGACCATTCTTCTTTCCAAAATTCTTCTGCTGTTGGTGCTGTATTGATCTCTATTTTATCTTTGCCAAGTTCTTGGTAGAATCTTTTGGGGTTGGAGTTAAACTGTTTGTTTTCATATACCGACAGATTCTTTGTGCTTTAGCGAGAATATTTTACTTCAGCTGTTCTTTTACCTCAGCTATAGTTGTTCTGTAATTTATTTCTGTAGAATCTTTCTTTCTTTCTTGTTGCTTAGAAGTGTTGTTCGCCTACAAATTTCATTAAGGATTGACAAATCCTTTCTTTTATTTTCTGTTTTTCTTTTTTCCAGATATCATTTTTCGATAGCATATGTTTAGATAGTGATACTCTGCTTTAGATGGATTTGAGGGAGTATCCAACCTCTTTTGCAACCACAGCGGCTGCTGCATATATTATAATTTAACTTGGTCATATTGACATTTGTTTCTGTTGCTATTAGTTCTGTGACGGCCAGATTTATGTTATTTATTATTGTTACTGTCTTATTATCAAATTTAATTTTTGGGTGGTACGTACCATCGGTGGTTCCAACTGAGATCTGTGACTTTTAATTCCTTGATTATACTCATTTTTAGAGTATAATAATCATGGATTCCGCCTTACCTGTTTCCAGTTTTTAGTCTTAATTTGAATTCCTTCCCGTTTATATTTTTGTCTGTAGTGTCCTGGTTTGGTGCATATTGATCATCCTTATGCATTCCTACGGTTTGGGCTTGTTGTGTTTCGTTACTTTCTTCGTTTTTGTTATTCATGTTACAAGTATCTTTTGCAGTGCCAGTACTCATGTTATTATTTGGTATTGTGGTATGAACTCTATCTACGTTTTCCTAATGTATTTTTCATTTAAGTACTCTTTCAATTTCTTATATTTTTTAGAATGTATCTTCTAATGTTGGCTAGTTTGTTACGGTTTATCGATATATTCAAATCTACGTTACTTTTCTTCCAGATTTTAAATGTATGTGTGGGATCATATCGTACCCCTTACAATAATCGATCCATGACATGGCTAAGTTACTTTTCCTCCTCTTGCAGTCTCTAAGTACAGTTTTGTCTATCAGGAGTTGATCCTTGCTACCTCTGCACTTACACTAGCAACACTTCTGTTCATGTAGCAGGACTCCATTTTTTCCAGATGTTCGTACACTGACTCCGAGTATTTCAGTCAATAACTTCCACATAATTGGCAGACAGGATATCGGCCAGTAATTGTCTACCGTATTGCCGTTTTCTATGTTTTCCAAGCACAGCGCTGTCCTATGCAATGTCAGCCATTCTGGTGTTACTTGGTCGGCATTTAGCAAGGTGTTGAGTTGCGCAGCTATTCGTGCATGACATTCACCAACTGTTTGTAGCCTTGAACTCCATTTGGTCCTGGGGCCTTCCAGTTGCTAATTGTTTTGCTGATTTCCTTCACTTCCCTAACTGAAATTACTAGTTCTGCCCGATTTGGACTGACTACTGCTTGCTTCAGTTATGCAACTATTCAGCGTCCTTCTTGTGCTCCTTGTCAATCCAAAAACCTTTGACTTTCATTGTTATCTGGTATCAAATTTCCATCCTATTCTGGTGGTAACCCTTCATTGTTTTATTATTATTATTATTATTATTATTATTATTATTATTATCATCATCATCATCAACATCATTATTATCATCATTATTATTTCTATCGTTTGTGTTAGACGTAAATAGTCCAATCGGCCTCCTGAAGTTTTGCTAAATTCTCTTTAAAATTGTTTACTTTTGTAAAGTTTTGTTAAATGTGTAAATAAGGATCCCTACTTTATTGGGTGAAGAAATGAAAACTGAAAATTTGTTGGCTAAAATAGGGGAACGGGGGAAAATGAGTAATTTATGATATGTCGTTATTTCTTCCTTGTTTGAAGTCATTACGTTGCAAGTATTTCTTCATTATTTCGCTTCATCCTTAGGAGCAAAGGCTGGTCTACATAGTTGTTGTTGGAGTTGAGAGAATATGAAACAGCCAGCTCACAGGTATTTGTTTGTCAAAAAGTTTTACTTCAAGTGTGATTGAGTTTGCGAATAAAATATCTGGATAATTTTTTAGTGTTTAACAATAAAATTTCTTTTCTCTGTTGGATTCTAAGTAAGTTTTTCTTACACAATTCTTTAAATTGGTAACTTGCAATTTCTAAAAACTGATTTTTAAAATGGGGTAACATGAGTAATGACTAATTTCAGCAATTTCTTCTCTTTGATGGCATGGTGCGTAAATATGCCAGGAAGAGAGCCACTCCAGCGGATTGTGAAGATGCCATAGAAAATATTTTGTTAGTTTTTAGATTTAGTCAGGTTTCGTAAATTTTATATTAGGTACCATTCTTCCAGGATCCTCCTTCATTTGACCGAGACTTTTAAAATTTTCGCTGCAATTCTGATCTTTTTCATGTCTAAGGATGGATTTTCATGTGTATGGACTTTTCCTCAAATGTAATTTTGGTAAAATGGAAATGAGAAATTTACTTTATTTTGTCTTCAATGAACTTGCTCCACATAAATTTGTCTCTTGTATGCTCAAAAAGTATACTTTTCTGAAATAGTGTTCCGAATATGAATTAGTGTTTTTAATACATTTAGAGAAGGTTATTTGCTTAGGTAATATAGTTTTTGCAAGGTAGAGAACATTTGTAAAATATATATATTTTTTCTCAAAATAAAAAGGCGTAAATATTACCCATTTTGCCCCACTATACCTCTACCCTCAGCCACCTCAACTTCTTCCGACCTGGAAATCTCATTATATAAAGATGGAGGACAGTGATGATAATGACAAATAATTAATCATTTCAAGAAAAGCTACAACATCTCTAAATGAACCACATAGTCACAACGGCTCCACCGAATGCATACTCAGGCAAAAATACATACAAATCTACAATAACTCCATCACCAACGACACTCACCATTTAGCGGTAAAGTCGGCAGTTCACATTCTACTGCAATGCACCAAGCATAAACTTGGTAACAATTTTTCCAGGCCATGACCATCACATAATTTCTACGAACAATGTATCTCATTAGAGCTGAAGAGAGAGAAGAAAAGAGAGAGGGAGAGAGAGAGAGGGGGAGAAAGAGAGGAGAGGAAGAGAGAGGGAAAGAGCGAGAGAAAGACGGAGAGCGTGTGAGTGAGAGAGGGAGAGTGAGAAAGAGAAAAAGAAGTAGGGACTTGGACAGAATGAGAGTAAGAAAGTGTGATAATTGTATAAGGGAGGTAAAGATAGATAGCGACAGAGTGAGAGTGAGAGTGAGAGAGAGAGAGAGGGAGAGAGAGTGAGAGAGAGAGAGAGAGAGAGAGGGGGGGGAAACTGGAAGAATTACTGGCTATTTGGAGTATTTAGCAAACTGTCGAAAATGGCAATGTAGTTAAATGATATATAGTAATGAGTTCGAACCTTACATTTAAACGATAATAAATGGAGTTAATTAATTAGCAATTGTAATGGCGTTGTTGTTGCTGCTGCTACTGCTACTGCTGCTGCTGATGATGATGATGAAGATGACGATGATGATGACAGTGTGGAAATGCTGAGAATAGTGACAAAGCCGATGGCGATAAATAAGGTAGATTGTAGTGATTGCGGTGATGTGGTGCCTCTTTTTAATAACTGATTTTTTTTCGGAACTCTAGTCGATGGTTAGTATTGAATATTATCGTAGTAAAACTAGAATAACCTGAGAACAGCAAACCCATGAAATTCTCCTCAAATAAGACAATGGTCATATTGATTATGATGATGTAATTTACAAAAGATGTACGAGACTTTCGAACGTTTAACGTTGTCCGTGGACAACATGCCTTGCCAATAGCGTGACATTGTAGCAATATGACATTTTGTCAACTATTGGGGTAACAGACACAGTCGTTAGTAAGTTTGCTAAAGTCAAGATACATAACGCCAGTGTTCAAGCCCTCTCCCCAAACTTAAAGGATGTCATCTAAGTGTTATGCAATCTCTGTCACAACGAAAGCCACGATGGTTGGAATGTTGGAGATGATTACGCTCTAGGAAAGCCATTTATTCTTGATCTCGCCATCCTTACACACTTTGATGATATGGGAAGTGACTGAGATTGGGCGACAGTTTACTGCAAGAAAGCTGTCTCCCTTTTTGAAGACTGGGATAACAGATTGAGATGAGTAATATTTCGGTATATACTCTGAGCCTAAAGATTTTTTCTAGAGGTTAGAGGGGATGTGTCTACTTTCCTTCAGTACTCTAGAAGGAAATCTATCAGAATAACGTTTGGTTTCATTTATTACTGAAATGATGCCTGAGGCAGCAAATGTCATGTCAGAAATAACATATTGGAGGCTAAGTTCGTTGAAGTATCTTACAACACCATCATTGGGATCGTTAAAAACAGAACAATATAATTTCTGCAGGACTTCTGCCATTTCTTTAGCAACATGGTGGAAAATATATTTATCATGTATCACCGAACAAATGGATGCGACAGCAGTTCTGCATTTGTTAGCGAGGGTGAATCAGTGGGTGAGACAGTAGTCCTGTGATTGTTGGCAAGTGAATAGAGCACATTTGGTTTCTTGTTGCTCTTTGGTTGTTATTGTTTGTTTTCGTGCTGTTGTGTGGATGATATTTTTCCGACTCAACTATTCTTATTCCTATTGATTGTGGATGCCATTGGTGAAAGATTTGTAAATGGTTGAATTTTAGCTATTAAGTCTTTTGATTCTCTTGATGAGTGATTTTTTCTCTTAGGAGCCTACATCTGTCTGTGCTATTTAGCTTCATAGGAGCATATTTTAAACATTGTTAGGTGACAATCTTTTCAAAACAGTACAATATTGAAACAAAATACATTTGACGGAGTAGCAACCAAGAATGCGCTACATTTCTTTTACTTAAGCTGTAAGTAATAGAGCTTTCATAAACAGCGTTTTCGTGGACAAGTAAGCAGTTCACTTAGCCACTGATGAAGTCCCAACACAGGATAGAGAGTAGTCCAACTGATCTATATCTCGCAACGAAGCTATTGTATAAAATGTCAAGCTGATCAATCTAAGTACAGCATTTGAAATATTACTCTGAATGTATTAATAATAACAAATATAATTTAGCTGAGAATTTGTAAAATATACGAAGACAGAAGCAGACAGACAAACAAACGATGAATAATTGAATTATTATAGAGTGTAAGTTTAAATTTTTCGCATGATTTTCAATATCGTTTATGCTTGTAATTCATATTGCTTCACTCATTTTGTCATCTGAATGAGAGAAACAATGGTGTAACTTGAACAATGAATCACAGTAATACTAGTGGCAAATGAATACCTGATTATGCCTCATGGGTAATCGACCTACAGAAA
>NC_043000.1:161511241-161521241 GCF_006345805.1 Octopus sinensis | reverse complement strand
CGGGGCCGACCTGCCCGAGATGCGGTCAGAGCGACGAAACCGTTCTGCACGCACTCGTTCAGTGTCCAACAATTTCCGACCTGTGGGCTTATGTCGAACAACTGCTGTCACGTGTGGGACGAGTCGGTTTATCAGCTGAGTCTATCGTCATATTGTCACGCCTCCTTCCTTCAAACGGGAAGGAAGAGCTATTTTCATCATCCTTGTGGCTATGGCGAAAGAATGTATCTGGTGGACGCGTCTGAAAGGATTGGAGACAAACACTTTCCTCTCTGGTCAATCTCTCATCAACTTCTTCAAGTACCACTTGAAAAGGAAAGTGAGAGTAGAGAGGCAAGTTTTGTCTAGCGAATGTTTTAAAAAAAGATGGGTGAATGTAGCAAGAATGGCACGTATGAATGACGAAGCCACCTTGAGCATAGTCCTATGAACCCAGAAATCGAAAACAGAGAGTTGCTTATTTGCAAAAAAAAAAAAAAAAAAAAAAAAAAATAAAATGTGACTTCATTGACCGAGGTTACCGTGGTCTTTTCTGCAGGCTTTTCTTTCCACGGGTAAACCTCACCTGTCCTCCCCTTTACACTTCATATTGACATTTCTGTGATAACGATCCCTATTGATCATTTTTTTTTTCCTCTCCCCCCTTTTTTTTTTTTTTTTTTTTTTTTTTTTTTTTTTTTAAACCCCCTTATTTTTGTCCTATTTCTCTCCTTTTACGATCCCTTTTGATCGAACCTCCCCCTTCCTTTTTTTTTTTTTTTTTTTTTAATACCTTCAAAAGAAAAGCTCTACCTTGTAATTTGTTCTATCTGTGTGCAGCCCTGTGTGGCTAATAAAGAAACATATCTATCTATCTATCTATCTATCTATCTATCTATCAATCTATCTATCTGTCTATCTATATGTCTGTCTGTCTATCTCTCTATCTCTCTATCTATCTATCTATCTATCTATCTATCTATCTATCTATCTATCTATCTGCCTGTCTGTCTGCCTGCCTGTCTGTCTGTCTGTCTGTCTATCTATCTATCTATCTATCTATCTATCTATCTATCTATCTATCTGTCTGTCAATCTATCTTTCTGTCTGTCTGTCTGCCTGTCTATGTCTATCTATCTACCCACTATCTATGTTTGTCTGTCTGTCTGTTTCCCCTTCTCTCTCTCTCTCTATCTATATATATATTTCATATGCACACTCACATAAAACGCACACGGACACATGCACAAACACACACACACATACACCAGCAAACTGATGTCACTAGCAAACTGAACCTCTCTTCCTAGACAGTGTCACCACCAACATCTTGTCCTAACACGTGATCCTAGAAATTCAGAATGGGAATTGATATCGCGATGGAATTGGTAACATCATGTTATCTGTGTCGAGGAATGACAGCCAAATATCCAGTAATCACCTTGGGCTCATCTTATTTGATTTCTACGAGCCTGAACGGTTATTTTCGTTTGACGAGCCTACGAAACTTCATGCTGCAGGAAGCCGAATAAAGCTCTTACTAAAATATACATTTAACTTAAGTGATAGCGCATAGTGTGTTTTGAGAATCTAGAACTGCTATTTTAGTTAAACACACATGGCAGGCATTCTCTGTTTGATACGACGACGACTGTTCCAGCGGATTAGATGAATCGAACAACTTGCTTGCAAAATTAATGTGCAAGTGGCGGAGCACTCCGCAGACACGCGTACTTTTAACGTAGTTATCAATGAGATTCAGCGTGACACAGAGTGACGAGGTAGTTGCTTTGAATTACAGGTCCTGCTCATTTTTTTTCTAGTTGCGTGAACTGGAGCAACGTAAAATGAAGTGTCTTGCAGAAGAACACAACGCACCGGTGGGAATCGAACACACGACCTTATGATCGTGTGTCGAATCCCTTAAAAACACTAAGTCCTGCGCTTCACTTATACTTTTACACCTATAAATGTTCAAAAAGGGATATATGCCGATAGAAATATATTTATATAAAGGCGGCGAGCTGGCAGAACCGAGGTGGCAAATGACAGATTCGTTAGCGCGCCGGGCGAAATGCTTAACGGTATTTCGTCTGCCGCTACGTTCTGAGTTCAAATTCCGCCGGGGTCGACTTTGCCTTTCATCCTTTCGGGGTCGATTAAATAAGTACCAGTTACGCACTGGGGTCGATATAATCGACTTAATCTGTTTTTCTGTCCTTGTTTGTCCTCTCTGTGCTTAGCCCCTTGTGGGTAGTAAAAAAATAGGTATTTCGTCTGCCGTTACGTTCTGAGTTCAAATTCGCCGAGGTCGACTTTGCCTTTCATCCTTTCGGGGTCGATAAATTAAGTACCAGTTAAGCACTGGGGTCGATGTAATCGACTTAATACCTATGTCTGTCCTCGTTTGTCCTTGTTTGTCCCCTCTGTGTTTAGCCCCTTGTGGGTAGTAAAGAAATAGGTATTTCGTCTGCCGTTATGTTCTGAGTTCAAATTCCGCCGAGGTCGACTTTGCCTTTCATCCTTTCGGGGTCGATAAATTAAGTACCAGTTACGTATCGGGGTCGATGTAATCGACTTAATACCTATGTCTGTCTTTGTTTGTCCCCTCTATGTTTAGCCCCTTGTGGGCAATAAAGAAATAAGAAATATATTTATATAAATGTGCGTATATTTAAACAGACAGCTGTAAAAACAGTATAACTAGACTTTAACGTTAATTGAACAAATAACGAATCATGTGACGTCAGCTATGTAAGGAGAAACGGATTTTAACGATTCACATGAACGCTCTTCTTCAGAATCTGAAAGCAGGAAGTTTCTAAGAGAAACAAATAGATCGGGGGAAGCTCGAGCAGGACCAGATAAACAATAGCGAAATAGGGAAAAAAAGGGACTATAATAACGGCAGAGTGAGAAGAGAAAACAACTAGATAAGAAGGAAGCGAGTGTAAATGCTAGTAAAATGTCAGTAACTGTCAAGAATGTAAAATCCGGAATCACTCAATGATAGACAACAGCAGATGCAATAAATCAATTCTATACTTCTTTTCCATTAATTTTAAACAACTCTCTTGCCAGATCTGTCATCGCAGCATTCATCATTCAAATAGTAAAGAAATAGTGGACCCAGAAGACTTATGTAAATGTAATATTCCAAACTATATGAATCGTTGGGACGATATATGAGTATTAAACACGTTAAGTAGAAGTGCAGTGGTTTTCTTTATGCTATAAAGGTAAAGGAAATTATGTTTGCGTATATGCTTCTGTTTGCCAGTATGCAGGTATGTATGTATGTATGTATGTATGTATGTATGTATGTATGTATGTATGTATGTATGTATGTATGTATGTATGTATGTATGTATGTATGCTCGTATGTATGTATATGTGAGTGTGTGTGTATATATGTATGTATGTATGCGTATATAGTTAAGTATTTGAGGTCACTTATTTTCGAAATAAGAATTTCGTGATTCGACTTTGGTTAATAGATGACTATATAACTAGGATAAGTTTATAATTCAGATGCATATATGTATATTTAATATACATACCTTCACTCGTATACACACTCATGAATCCATCCCAATGCACAGCATGGCCACAAAAACTAGTCCGACAAATGCAAAAGAATACACAGACACATATACATGCTCAAACACATGCATGTACACACACACACACACACACACACATACACAAACGTACATTCACACTCATGCGGACAGCTGCACACGTACATACACGCTCATATCGTAATCCATATTTAGGTCTTACATAACACGCATTGTGTGCAGATGACCTAAAACGAGGTAAAATCAAACGGCTGGTACAGTAGTCGTCAGCTACGTGACCATTGCTATTAGTCAGGGTTTCATCCATAGTGCCATGGGTATACTCAGTAGATTATAATGCGGCATAAACATCATCTGGTGTAAATCCTATTATTTAACATGGATGTTGAAAGCAGAGTAGGTAGAAAGTTTCGCACTCCAATCGATAAACTACTCACCCCAGAGCTACAGGTTACGCAATTTGTTCAACAGAAAGAAAATAAAAGTAGGCTTCAACTATCTCAAACCAATCCACCACAATAAACAAATGTTAACAATTTACAGTCTAATATAGCTTCTGACGGCTGAATGTGCAATTACCGCCTCATAGATTTTATTCTACCCTCTGCAATTAAGATGTCCTCGAAAATCTTTTGTCTACTACACTGATATAAAAGACAGTAAAACTTTGGTGAAGTAAAAGTTTTAACGAGAGAACCTGTATTCGACCATTCGGCCTGCAATAAGTAGCAAATCACACACACTACCGTCTTTAAAAAGGTAAGTAATATTGGATAAGACGGACAGATATAGCATGAACTCCTTCGATTAGAGGTCTATTCGTTAAGATTTGACATGGGTCTTAACAATATCAACAACAAAAATACTAACAATATGAACAATATCATTATGGAAATCAAGAGAATAACTTGTTCCAACATAATTGCTACATAGTGCTGTTAACACAATATATTTCGAAAACACGAGAATAAGAGAATGTAAATATTAAACGGTTAGATTTAATTACACTATTCAATTTATACATAAATTGTGGGAATGTAATATCTGCATCTCAGAAATATTTCTTATGCTTCACAACATCGTCATAGTACACCTTCCCATACTGAGAAGCTGTTCCAACCATCTTTAATTACTTTATTTTGCATTCTAAACTGGGGGCCTTAGCTAATTTTATAGAAGCAGGTTTTGCTTCAGGATCTCTCTAAACCCCAGTAGTGCTCTTCCATAGTGACACTTTTCAGAATAATTGATAGTCTTTTATAGCCGTTCATTGTCAATCCTTTGGAGATGATCAAGTCCCCACAGAGGATGTCAGATGGTCATCGCCTCGCTGCATGTTAATTTTTCTTATTCTAGAACATAGATGTCGGTCGTATTTGGTGCCCTGTTAATACTTAGAAGTGAGCAAAAGAACCGTTCAGGGTGCTTGATATAGCATCAATAAAGATTCCATGTCTCCTAAACATAAAAAAGTGTGTTTATAACCACTGTTCGGATGACAGATTGCTTGGAGGTAGTTTTGAGCCCGTGATTCTTAAAAACTCTGATAAAACATTCTATAAGCGGCACGAGGAGCACGCATGTAGCAGTTGATCTGCTTGTCAATGGTCGCATATGAAAATAAGATAGGCAATGTTATGATAATCAGGAGACCTATATGATCAAGTTTTTGACAGCATTTTAAATATTATGTTGATGGATCGTGGAGTAGGTTGGTGTATGAGTTTTGTTGATGCTGAAACCTGAAGATGACTTATTTGGGCATAGGTAGATTTGGTCATGATTGCATATAACATTGTCATCCATGCACTACATTCCCAAAATAATAGTGTTCATGAATGTTTTACGTTTCAATGAGAATCATTTTCGATTGATAATAGCTCCATCTCACCTGGTTCTAAGTTGTACATGTCAAAAAGATAAACTTTCATTTTCATCAGCGAGATGAACGTTACAAACGTATAGTGAGAAGCAAGTTACTGCAAGGGCGTCCCCTTGCTTCACACCGCTTTTGATCTCATATGATAGCGATTTTAATGTTTATATAGTACTGAACAAATCATGCTATCATGGAGAGAGAGAGCGGATAATGGCATGAATTTTGGGTAAATGTTAAGCTTTTGAAGTGGTTTCCTTAGTGTTTCTCCGAATATTCTGTGTACAGCTATTTGATAATAGCATCGCTGAAGCTGTAACGGTTTGTGCTCCTTGGTTTTTCTTGTAGATGACGGATAGTATGAGTTTTCCTGTCTTCTGTACCACATCAATAGTGAAATGTTGTCTGCGGCTCAGTGAGTACAGGGGCGGTTATTGGTAAGAGACGCTTAGATAAAATACTTGTAAAGCAGTTGACAGAAGTTAGTTTTCCTCATAGACACCATTGTCCCTCGATTTCCTTTATTGAAAACTGCGAGGATTAGGGTATCTTTGGGGTTAAATGGGACTTATTGTCTCTCCTAAGTGAGAAGAAATTGATGCAATCGGGTATCCAGGGATTGTTCGCCTTGAAACTTTCTGTTGTCCGTCCTTGGATGTTTACTATTCTTTATTATACTAATGCATGTTTTGAACTTCAGTGAGGTTTGGTTGAATATCAATCTCCAAATGAAAAGAAAACTGAGGAATACGGTCGATGGTGGCAGCATTGATATTAGCTGGGTTATTGAGGAGGACCATAAATGATTTTGATTGAAGCATAAAGTTTCCCATGCCTTATTGATCAGAGTTATATTTGATATCTGCTATTAAAATTCATCAGTCATTTTTGAATTTCGCGGATCCGGGTTTGGACTTTGGATTTGATAGTTTTGCATTTTTTTTCAGCAATTGTCTGATGTAAGCCGAGCTTGACTTTTCTGTTTAATGAATGCAGTTTCAGAAATGGCGTTCATCAAACCAGTCTTAGTGGCGTCTTTTGGCAAATCCAATAAACTCTTGCAGATTTTGTCACTGTTTTCCGATGGATTCATGTGAGGAATGAAATGGATGTTGTTGGAGTTCTTCAAAGATAATAGTTCTTGAAATCAGCATGAGTGTTAGTATCACGAAGTGTGACGTTAATCTTTCTTTCTGATGTATTGTGAGCTCTGATCCACGGTTTCACTTCCAATTTAATGTTAATTTTTGAGCTGATTAATCAGTGATCGAAAAGTTATCAACGTCTCTATGGCTCTGAACGATGTGTGGCTTTGATGATTTCATTGTCAGTAAGACCGATGCTGCCAATATTTGATCTCGTGTGTGAGCAAGTTGTTTTGTATTTCCCTTTAGGTCTACACAGAGTCAGTAGCGAAAAAGATGTGCTCAGATCAAAAATGCAGCAGCGTAAGACCCTTTGGTTTGAGATGAAGACTCATTCTTTCTTTTGTATATTTTGTCAAAAATAAAGTTTTTTTTACTGACTCTTAAGTTACCTGTTATCTCCTTCGAAATACTCACTTTGCACAGTAGTACACCGGTCTCAGCGTTCTTGCCACTTTTGGAATCCGGCCCGGAAGTCGTTTTCCATAAGCGAGTCGAGGACCTTCTGCGATTCTCTCTGGATCTCAACCATTGAGCTGCATTTTCATCTCGGGGAAGAGATGGAAGTCCGCAGGTGCTAAATCTGGCGAATAGGGTGGGTGCGGAAGCGAAGCTAGGTTATTTTTAACGAGAAACTCACGAGTGAGGAAAGCCGGGCCACAGAGTGTATTGTCATTTTGAAGAATCCAATACTTCGCGCTCCACAGATCCGGTCGCTTTCGTCGAATGCCCTCATTGAAGTGCTCTAAAACATCGCAGTAAAATTCTCGATTGACGATCTGACCCTGAAGTACGTATTCTCGACGCACAATACCGCGGATGTCGTAAAACAAAAAACCACGAGCATGACTTGATTGAGCTGCGGCTCAGTCGTGCCTTCTTCGGTCTTGGATATGAAAGACTCTGCCATTGTAACGACTGCTGCTTCGCCGTAAGTTCGCTGAAGCATGCTCACTGTTTCCGTAACAGACTTCCCACGTTTAACGCAAAATTTCACGTTGGCTCTTTGTTCGAACTTCTTGTCTCTAACATAATTCGTAGACTCCAGAATACACGTGACACCCAAAACACAAAGTTCACAACTTATGAAGCGAACGCAGCAATGTCACTCGGTGCAGTGCTTCATCAAGTTTCCTGCTAGCTCTCACTGCGCATGCAACCGTGTGCTGCCATCCGTTTGTGCGCTACAGAACTAGTGCGGGAACATTTTGATACATCTCGTATGATCGGTTGAATATGTTTAGTATTTTACCTTCTTTATCTACGTGTGTTATTCATCATCGCTTTAACGAAAATCCGGGAGAGCTTGCGTTCAGACATCTCCCGCTATATCGGGAACAGTGTGATAAGTTTAACGGTCTATCTTCATTTTGGTCTTTCACAGTAAGTTGCCCTTCCATCTCTCAAAAGAATGGATACTTCAAGTCCTGGGAACCAATACAGTTTGAGTTAATTTTCTTCGATCGTTATCACATTCAAAATAAACTCGCCAAACCAGGAGGTGCTGTAGCAGGCGAGAGTCTCTGAACGGAAATAGGCTCCGCTCAATCAAGATGTCCGATCGAAATTCTGATGTCGTCTTAGCTCATTGAAATGAAGTCTATCAGCCTTTCATCGCCGAGGAGGCAGATATAATCTAAGAGATTCTCGGTGTCCATCGTGCCTGCTTCTTTAGAATTCTCATATTGATGCTGGCCAAATCTCTTGACAGATAAATCTGCGAATACGGAGGTAGTATCAATTGCACTGATTGGCCGAGTACTCAGTTTATTGCATATTGCCTAACAGTATCCGGTCAAAATTAGGATAATTGATTTTTCTCTACTCTCATGTAGCCACAGTAGGCTGGTCCACTAGTCATGGACACCAGTTCAACATTTAGCATATCTTTGGACAAGGTTTATTTAGTGGCGACCAAACTCGTCTTGCCACGAACACATAGTTGAGATTGAGTAAGTCTACCACTGTTGTTCCATCACTGCTACGCCTCCTCCCCTAGTCAGTCCCTGTTTCTGTAGAGAGATACGAGAGAAGAATCGACACCATACAACGACCCTAAAACGAGTTTTCGTTCATCTAGGCCATCTATGTTTCTAATAGATAATTTTTCTGTTTATGTGTTCATAATAATATATTCTATTCAATAATGAGTATCACAGATGACACATCCGCATTATATCTATCTTCCGTTAGAATGTTTGTGCGATTTGCGTTTAGACAATTTTCAAACTTTTTTCCGGTTTCACAAGCAACAATCTCATATTGTTTCAATGACTTCATAAAATGTGATATACGAAAGGATGCAGAACATTTCTGTTTAAGCTATGTAAAATGAAATCAGAAGGTTGGTCCTCCAAACAGGCTTCTGTAGCAGCGAAACTTCCTTTTCGATGTTTCTTCAGTCGCAGAAAGAAGTGATAGTCGGAAGTGACCAAGTCAGGAAAGTACGTTGGATGGTCCACCAATTCAAAGCCAGTGTATTTTCCGCAGAGCTTCGTGTGCTGTGTGTGCTGGCACATTGTCCTTCAAAAAGGACTCCACTGCTCAGCTTCCCATGGCGTTTCTGTTTCAAAGCTTCACGCAGTTCGTCCAGTAGAGACATGTAGTATTCTGTATTGATAGTGCGACACTTTGGCAGATATTTTAAGAGCATTCCGTCTTTGTCCCAGAACACTGAAGGCAGAATATTTCCAGCTGACTCCTGGGTCCGAAACTACTTGGGATACGGTGAACCGCTGTTGTGTTTTTCCATTGATTGCTGCTTAGTCTGGGGATGGTAGTGATGAAGCCAAGTTTAATCCATGGTGCCTAAACGAGCCATAATATCAGCCTCGCCTGCTACAAACCGGTTCAAAATCACTACTAATGCGCTCCTGGTGCACCTCCGATATGGCTAACTCTTTCGTGGAAAATCCCCAGAGTCTCAGATCAAATACGGCGGTTCTTGAGAATCATGACGTGCGTAGCGTCGGCTTTATTCTCTGTGGTCGCGGAAGTTGGCTGTTCTAATCAGGATTCATCTGTGATATCGAAATAACCAATCGGAAACCTTGACACTCACATTTTTAATGTAGAGTAAGATGAGTAACCATCCTTGAAGACTTCCTGCATCTAGCCATGAATTTTCGCCGCTTCTTTGCTATGCAAAATGAGGAAATTCATGACCACCGGCGCTTCACATTTACCCAATCCGTTGTAGGAGCTATCATGCGTTGTCTACAAAAAAAGAGAAAGATATGTAGTATACCATCATGATTTTTTTACATTCCTTCTCCTAAATAGTTCTCCTACCTCCTCTGTAAGGAACTTTTCAGCACCTCGAATACTCGAAACGACATTGACGATATCATAATAATAATAATAATAATAATAATAATAATAATAATAATAATAATAATAATAATAATGATAATAATAAT
>NC_043000.1:161483741-161508741 GCF_006345805.1 Octopus sinensis | reverse complement strand
TTGCGGCGGCAGATGATTCTCCTAGTGATGATGTTATATAAAACACCGGTAGTGCTACCACCTCAATACATACACCGAGTTGACTTCCGACGCAAAGACATCGATTCGGGGGTCAGATGGAAAGCAGGGGTGCTCTGGCCGTCGTTGGTACACTTTTGGAGATAAATCAGTGTAATGAAATTAAGAAGAATATGGAAGGATGGGTGGAATGACGTTGCGGTCAAATTACTTGGCAATATATGAGTCGAGATTGAACAAAATGGCGAAGAGAAAACTTGCCAAATTTAGAGGTTACGAAAGACTGCATAACAAAAGAATTTGACAATGTTATATGAAATGAGTCTCTTGTCTTCTGCCGGTTCGTAATCTATGCAAGGCTGCTGCTGGATTAGTAGCAGAAGAGGTTGGTTACACACATGTGAACCGGAAACGGATAGAGTAATACATTAGTGGAAACGATAGATAAAAAATAGCATCTATAGCTTGAGACGGGAAATGAGTCAACTATAATTTCTTAAATAAGATGCACTGAGATTCCTTAAAATACTAAAAATGTTTAAAAGGATACTGAAAAACTGAGGTGAAGAGTGCCAGCAAATCAGCTAAAGTAAAATAATCCTTTCTATCGTGGGTGGGGCTAGTCAATTACATTGAATCCAGTGCCCAACTGGTAGTTATTTCATTGACCTCAAAAGGATGAAAGGCTAAGTCGACCTCGGGGGTATTTGAATTTAGAAATTAAAACAGACGAAATGAAGCCAAGCATTTCGTCCGGCGTGCTAAACATTCTGCTCGCTCGCCACCTTAAGCTAAGATAAAATAATATAGGAATATGATAGATCAGTTTTAGCAGAGACAAATTGTTCCAAAATAATCAGAGGAGATTGTTTAAGAACGTAGAGTGGGTAGAGATACAAAATGATGTATTACCAGATGCAGAGAGAAGCAGTAATAATATATGGAGCAAGAGAGGCATCCACAACTGAGAGAAAAGGTGGATAAAATTAGATAGCAAATTCGGGAAACTAAAAGCCAGAAATTGACGTAGTAATTTCTCTGGAGTTCATTAAAATATGCTTTCAAATTACCTAATTGGGAGATACCCAATATAGACTATAAGGATGCGTGCTAAAGAACAGTAAAATATCTCCTGAGATATTAAATACATATCTCCGGAGTGGAAGTATCCTAAATTAAACGATTAATGGTAAAACAAAACTTTTTATGAAAAGGCAAGTAGAAAGGTGGTGTGGACTCAAGCTACATACAGATAACTTGTATTCCGCTATTAGGGAAAATGTTAACAAGTACGTTTGCAGATAAGACAGTTACAAACATAGAGGAACAGAACTTATTCCACCACCACCACCACAAAAACAACAACAACAACAACAACAACAACCACATCAACAACAACAACAATAATAATAATAATAATAATAATAATAATAATAATAATAATAATAATAATAATAATAATTGAAGGATTGATGTTACTCCTCCAGAAAGTAAAGAAACATTAATAAAAGGTGCGACTGTTATCGAATGAACAATACTTTGACATCCACTGGAATGCTTGTAAATACTACAAAATTAAACCCCATGTTAAGTGGTACAGGCACCATCCAAAGGATGTAGTAAATGGCAAGGTCGTCATTATCCTTTGAAACTTTTCAATACAAATAGACAGAAAAATTGACTCTCATCGACCAGACATTGTGATCAACATAGGAACTTTCTGTTAATATATATATATATATCTGTCACACAAGATCAAAATGTCTCAAGAAAGGAATACGAAAATCTTTCTCACTACAAAGATCGGCAAATCGAAATCACAAAAATGTGGAAGCTTAGTACTACGATTATACCTGTAGTAATTGGTGCGTTGGGAATGATAAAGAAGGGAGCTGAGAAGTATATTAAGCATCTTCCTGATAACTCCAATTTCCGTAAACTACAAAAAATAACCTTGATCGGTACAGCTTATATATTATGGAAAGCACTCTCCATCTTAAATGGAATAAATGTGGTGATAATTTGAAAAACTCTTGCTGTTTTCGCAAGCATTGGCTCGAGTACCAATACGTATACAAGAGTCGACAGCGGTAAGCCCTGACGGACCAAGCGTACGATGCCACCCGGTTTCGATAGGTGACCGTTTACTTTGACTACTGAACAGGTACCGCTGTGCATTGCAGCGATCCAGCCTCTGAAAACGAGACCAAAAGCAGCCGCCCTGAGGACTATAATAATAATAATAATGATAAAGGATAGCAAAAGGTTTTATGACATATCTAGAAAGATAGCTTCATAGAGTGAGAGAAGGAGAGAGAGGGAAAGAGGGAGAGAGGTGAAGAGATTGAGTGAGAGAGTGTGGGAGAGAAAGAGTGTGAGTGTATGAGAGAGACAAAAGGGGAGAGAGAGAGCGTGTGAGTATGTGTGTCTGTGTGTGTGAGTGAGAGAGAGGGATGGAGTGTGTGTGTGTGTGTGCGTGAGAGAGAGAGAGAGAGAGAGAGAGAGAGAGAGAGACGAAAGAGAAAAATGAGCTATCTCTTAACTACATCGGTCAGGTAATCAAGGGCTACATGACTGGGGACCGTCTTTCTCTGAATTTCTCTCAAAGGAATACTTGCTTTTTCATGTGAGGTGAAGCCCATTTACAGACTAAAACATTCTGTATCCTACACTAACTCTTCACATTTTCAACACAAGCATTCCCTGAATACTCACACATTTGCTGTACGTATGGTACACAAAATAGTGGAGGCCTAATGGCCCAGTGGTTAGGGCAGCGGACTCGCGGTCATAGGATCGCGGTTTCGATTCCCAGACCGGGCGTTGTGAGTGTTTATTGAGCGAAAACACCTAAAGCTCCACGAGGCTCCGGCAGGGGATGGTGGTGATCCCTGCTGTACTCTTTCGCCACAACTTTCTCTCACTCTTACTTCCTGTTTCTGTTGTACCTGTGTTTCAAGGGACCGGCCTTGTCACTCTCTGTGTCACGCTGAATATCCTCGAGAACTACGTTAAGGGTACACGTGTCTGTGGAGTGCTCAGCCACTTGCACGTTAATTTCACGAGCAGGCTGTTCCGTTTATCGGATCAACCGGAACCCTCGTCGTCGTAACCGACGGAGTGCTTCCAAAGGTACACACAATTCGAGTGTTCGACTGATGCAAATAGTATTCGTATTGGTATGGAGGTATTACATACACGAACTGCATGGAAGGAAAAATCTGCATTATGAGTTGATATAAATTCAATTGAATTATATTATAGGTGAACTGAATCTTAAATATCCAGATCGAAGACAAGATCAGCTATATCAGTATATACTCGAAGCTACACGATCCTTGGTTTGAAATGTTCGAGGATGATGGCGACGACGACGATGATGATGGTGATGTTGATCGTTTTGATGATGGTCGTTGTACATGTAATCATAACGATGAAAGTAAATTGGATTTTTGAGTACGATGATGATTAAAATGAAGATGCTGCTGTGACTGCTACAACTCCTGCTGCTACTGCTGCTGCTACTGCTGCTGCTGCTGCTGCTGCTGATGATGATGATGATGATGATGATGATTATGATGACGATGATGATGATGATGATGATGATGATGATGATGATGATGATTATAATGACGATGATGATGATGATGACGATGATGATGAAGATGATGATGAGGAGGAGGACAATGCTGCTGCTGATGCTGCTGTTGCTGATGTTGATGGTGATGTTGAGGAGGCTGATGATGAAGATGATGATGAGGACGATGATGATTATGATGATGATGACGCCGACGTCACCGACGACGACGACGACGACGACTATGATAATTACGATGACGATGAGAGTGATAAGGCTGATGTTGATTGTTTTGATGAAGATCGCTGTGCCTATAATCATAACGATGTAAGTAATTAGAAGCTGAAGACGATGATGATTACGACGAATTGTTGCTGCTACTGCTGCTGCCGATGATGATGATGATGATGATGATGATGATGATGATGATGACACTGATGATGATGATGTTCACTCAAACTACTAGTGGAAAGAACCATGAGGTATATTTCTTGCTACTATGACGATGATGATGATGATAACAATGATGGGGATGATGATAATGATAATGATGAGGAAATTGCTGCTGATAATAACGACAGCATCAGTGATATTTTAGCTTGAAGTAGAAATGAAAAAAACAAAAAAACCTACGAAAGATGAAATGATATCCGTCTGTCATTTGTATCCCTGTTTATTGACTACTGTTCGCCATAACCACTCTTAACGGTGTAACACACCACTATATATATTTCTATCGACCGCATTACTTCTGCGTAACAAGAAGAAAAAAAAGAAAGAAAATATTTGTGTTGTGTCTAATGAATTTATTATTATCTTCGTCGTTGCTGTCATCATCCTTCACGTCCTCCCCTTCCTCCTCCTCCTCCTCCTCCTCTTCTTTCTCCCTCCTTATCATTCTTACTTTACGTGCCATACTTATTCCTGCAATTACTCTCACCAAAGTCCTCACTAAACACTCGTCGACAAACATGACCAACCAACATTACTACGACTCTATTACGATTAAGTTTTCTACTATTTTATAAAGAAGAGAAAGGTAGTTTTCATGACTTTGTTTATTTTCAAGGCATCCGAGACAGACGGGCGTTAGGCACAACACAAAGGGACCCATTCTCCTTGCCTGAATGCTTACGGCAGATTGAATTCCACTAAAGACACTCAAGGTCCAGGTGGTGGTGATAAAAATGATGAACAGTAAACGTTTAGACATACAATGATTTAAAAAGGAATATATTAGAATTGATTTTCAGTGCCTCCACCAAGCTCACAGAAGAACTATAACAATTTTCTTTAAAATCCCACCTACTTAACTTGTTCTGAATATGAACGAAGTGGATCATAAAAAATCACTCGGTTGAGATAATATCCAATTGTTCAGTGTTTGCCACGGTTCATTGCCTTTCTTTACAGTAGGTGTGAGAAAGTAGAGACTACAGACTATTTTACAGAAACTAGTCAATGGAAAGGCAATAAAATCAACGGCCTCTTACGAATGTTTTGATTGACAACGCCCAATCAAATAATTCTAACGCCCTGTGAAGAGATAGTCATGCGTGAGGTCACTACGTATTTTATAAAATTAACATTCACTTGAAACCTGAACACCTCGAGATTTCAACAAGCAAGCTGAAATTCTAAACTACTAGCTTCCAACTCTACATTACAGGTAAGATTAGTCCAGTGCCTGGCTTTGGCATGCTGAGAAGGCTTTTAAAGATCTTGTATTCAAGATATGATTGAAAGAAAGGACAGTGGGGAGATTTCAATTGCTTCCTCCAGGCCAACTTGAATGAAAAGTTCAACTAATAACACAAACCATGCAAAATATTCAGTCTTAAATATTGTGTTGTCACTGCCTAGTATTCAATTATGATGTAGCTGACGGTAGCCATTCTCATTTTGACAGTGATACCACTATTTACGGTAGAGCGATTCATAATACCTACTGGATTAGCTTGTTATTCAACAATCACCAAAAGCTTTCATCTATAGCCCTTTCAAAATGTAATTCAGTTTGGTTAGCTTAGCAATTACAATTCTAAACATAGTTTCACCGTCTCCAATATTCGACTGTAGCAATTCCTTAATGCTAAGTGAAATAGGCTGCTTCACGTTTGGTACTCTTCAGTACTCAACTGCTGCACGCTGTAGTGCTTGCATGGAGCTAAGAAGAGTCGTACATTCAAAGTTTAATTTTTTCCGGCCCTAAAAACAGTACTAGCGATGCAATTCGAATCACCGGCCTATCTATGTTATTTTTTGTTTTCAAAATTTGGCACAAGGCTAGTAATTTCAGGGAAGGAGCTAAGTCGATTAAATCAACCCCAGAGTTCAACTGGTACTTATTTTACTCATTCCGTAAGGACGAAAGGCAAAGTCGACCTCGGCGAAATTTGAACTCAGAATTTAAAAACGGACGAACTACCGCTAGGCATTTCACTCGGCGTGCTAACGATTCTTATTTCTTTATTGCCCACAAGGGGCTAAACGTAGAGGGGACAAACAAGGACAGACAAAGGTATTAAGTCGATTACCAGTGCGTAACTGGTACTTAATTTATCGACTCCGAATGGATGAAAGGCAAAGTCGACCTCGGCGGAATTTGAACTCAGAACGTAACGGCAGACGAAATGCCGATAAGCATTTCGCCCGACGTGCTAACGATTCTGCTAGCTCGCCGTCTTGCCGGTGTGTTATATATTTCTTTCTTTATTGCCCACAGGGGGCTAAACATAGAGAGAGCAAACAAGGACAGATTAAGTCGATTACATCGGATCCAGTGCATAACTGGTACTTATTTAATCGACCCCGAAAGAATGAAAGGCAAAGTCGACCTCGGCTGAATTTGAACTCAGAACGAAATGATAGTATTGTTTTTTAGTTAACTCGTGTAACAAACGGACTCTTCCAGTGATTCACTAAATGAATATAGTTTCATAATTGCGCGTTCTAGTTTCGAACAGCACCTAGATTGATTTGAATTTTATTTTGCGAATGTCGATAAAGTAATTATAATTTCTAGTATTGGCACAAAGCCTGAAATTTCGTGGGTGGGAGGATAGTTGATTGCATCGAACTTAGTGCTCAGCTTGTTCTTATTTCATCAACCCCGAAAGGATGAAAGGCAAAGTCGGCCATGGCAGAATTTGATCGAAAAAGTTATTAAAAATATTCTGCGGTATTTCTGCCGATATAATAAAACGTCGTCATCGTCGTCGTCGTCGTCGTTGTCGTCGTCGTCGTCATCGTCGTCGTCGTCGACGTCGTCCTCCTCATCCCCTTCATCATCATCATAAACTATCATCATTGTTATAATCTTCCTCACCAACGCCGTCACAGTTTGAACGCTTTTGATCATAGGCTTGCTCAAAGTTGTCTCAGAACATACAAGAGCAACTGCTATAACATGAGTATGAAAAGAGACTGGGCCTTTCACAGCCCAGTCTCTTTTCTTTGATACTGTACTCCATTCTTTGATACTGTATCCCATTCTTTGATACTGTACTCCATTCTTTGATACTGTACCCCATTCTCTTCGATTTTGTATGATATATATGGGAAACCAGGTTTAGGGGTTGCGCCTAGTCGTTCGCCAACACAACTCGGTTTGAGCTTACTCCAGTTTGCTTGACTCGGTCTTGCCACCCATCAGGATCCCATATAACATACGAGAGGTCAGCAGGGCAACATTTTGTGTTCACAAAGGGAGGCCCGATGAAATGTTTTGCTAAAGGGTCAGCATATAAAGATATCCATGGGAGTGTATAACTAATGAACTCTTGCTTATCTCTTCGTCTATATCCCTAAAATACATGTAGTGATATCAGTAGTAAGTAGACTACCATAGTAAGAAAAATACCACACAATTTCTGTTTGTATGAAATATTGAGAACGTTGCTTAACATCATAACATGTGGATGTAAGCGTTTTGTTTCCAGGGATTTGATGAATATCCAAGCAGCAGAGCCGTGCATTAATATTGATTCAACGGTGGCACAGAAGTATCTGTTAAGATTATTATGTATCACTGACACACAGAAGACACCGGAGGGAAAAAAAACCCGCCTAAGCTGTTCTGGTTTAAATCTTTTCTGTGCATGCAATGTTAATACCTTAATAAGCACTAATAATACCGATAATATTAATGAAACAACACAACTAATAGCCATGAGAATTTGCCTAGATTACCGGGGAGCCATTAAGCGGTAACTTGTACTTTCATATCAGACTCTGTTGCCTTAAAAAGATAGGAAATACTTGATAATCATTTTGTTATTTCCATAGGAGTCTGAAAAATAAACTGTAGGATTGTTACTGATGATTTAGATCATGCTTTTGATCGAACAAAAATGACATAATAAGAAGAATATCGATATGTTACAGGGGCCAACTGTGCGGCATCGTTCTTACTTTCAGAACTTTCCGCTAAATCGAACACAAATCATAACCCTACAACCAGTAGTAACGCATTATACTGCGTAGTTTTAGGCACATAATTAAAAATAAGATGGAATGGCCATACTTGGAAAGTTCCTAGATATACTGGATGTATAACTGATCTGGACCTAATCAACAACGACAACAATAAGGTTTCTTTCACAATGACAATCAATACAACTAGCTCCGACAGCATTCTTCTATTTGCAGTAGTTGCTATCACCATAACAAAACCCACAATATAAAAGAATCATTAAGACAGTGGCAGTTGAAATAGAGACGCTACTACTACTACTATACTACTACTACTACTACTACTACTACTACTACTACTACTACTGCTGCTGCTACTACTGATGGTGATGTTGAAAATAAGAAAAATATTGGCGTCAAAGTTTGGCAAAATGCCATCAATTTCGGGAACCGGGCTAAGTTGATTACATCGACCCCAGTTCTCAACTGGTACTTGTTTTTATCGACCTCGAAATGATGAAAGGCAAAATCGATTTCGGCAGCATTTAAACTCAGGATGTAAATACGGTCGAAATGTTGAGCATTTTGCTCGACGTCTTATCAATTCTGCTATGTCTCCACCTTAGTAATAATAATAATGATGATGATGATGATAATAATAATAATATAATAATAATAATAATAATAATAATGATAATAATAATAATAATAATAATAATAATAATAATAATAATAATAATGATAATAATAATAACAATAATTTTGGTACAGGGCCAGCAATTTCGGGGTAGTGCGAGAAATCGATTACATCGACGCCATTGCTCAGCTGGTATTTATTTTATCAACCCGAAAGGATGAAAGACAAAGTCGACCTTGGCGTAATTTGAACTCAGAACAAAGAACCTGAAGAAAAATCACTCACCGCATCCACCACCACAATCAAGGGCATATAGGTATACATAAGATTAAATAAAAGCACACGCAAAACTACTCTAACACTCAGTTCATGTATACATGCACACACACACACACGCACACACACACACATATATATATATATATATATATATATTACTCTTTAACTTGTTTGTCATTTGACTGCGGCCATGCTGGAGCACCGCCTTTAATCGAACAACTCGAACCCGGGACTTTTTCTTTTTGTAAGCCCAGTACTTATTCTATCGGTCTCTTTTTACCGAACCGTTAAGTAACGGGAACATAAACACACCAGCATCGATTGTTAAGCAATGCTAGGGGGACAAACACGGACACACAAACACACACACGCATATATATACATAAACATATATACGACGGGCTTCTTTCAGTTTCCGTCTACCAAATCCACTCACAAGGCTTTGGTCGGGCAGAGGCTATAGTAGAAGACACTTGCCCAAGGTGCCACGCCGTGGGACTGAACCCAGAACCATGTGGTTGGTAAACAAGCTACTTACCACACAGCCACTCCTATATATATATGTATATACTTGGACGTAAACCTTGTTTACAAAATATAAAATGTATTACACCAAGCCATAAATTAGCATTAAATAATATACCACAAAAACGCTAAAGTTAAAAACCTCCTCATTAATAACAAAGTACAAGTATATATCTAGCAAAGAAGTTACCAATGAGCAATGTGATTTATAAATTCAACTGCAAATGTGCAAGTTATAACTTCATAACCCCAAAAGCTAAATTGATCCTATCAATACGATATTCTCCCGCTACTCACCATGCATTTCCAATAACGATAAATTGCGAAGAACTACACCAAGCTATACAAGACAAGCTAGATAGGAAACATTAGTTAGCATCACAACTGTGTTCTACACTAATCCCATAAAAATTGACGATTAATTCTGGAAGCAATAGCATTCATTTATCACGAAGATTTAACACCTGTATAATGGCTTGTAAATCTACCGGTTAAAAAAAAAAAAACTTAATTGCATCTACACCAATCATATTTGTCCTGCCTATTGTAAAGAAAAGAGGAATTTATAACTCAGATCTCAGCATCCTGGAGATGAGATTATGAAGATCTAAGAATGGTGAAGATCAACGAACACTCCTCAACGCAAGCACACACACCCGCACACACACGTACACACACACACACACACAAACAAACACACACACACATACACACTTGATTTTTGCATTTGGTTTGCAACATTCTGGATGTGAATTCGTGTTTTGAAACTCGACGAACAAATCATCAAATGGTTTTTTAACCAATACAAAACAAACGATCGATTCATTAGTTGCTTAGATATCTAAATAAATGTCTAACAATAAAGACGGGATATTGAACCAGTGCGTGTTGCGTTATTATTATTGGCGTAATGACTCTCCTAAGACACAACACGATGTACATACATACATACATACATACATACATACATACATACATACATACATACATACATACACACACACATACACACATACATACATACATACATATATTGATAAAAATGGTAAGACAACAAAAGAATGAAAGAGACCTCGATATTATGAAAATAGAGGAATTTATCTGTAAAAGTAATATGTGATACTTATTCGGTAGCCATGATAAAACTCCGAGTTTCGGATGCCGAGGTGGAAATCCACGCCGCCATCTCTTCAGTTATCCGGCCATCGGAAAAATTGGTGGCGGCGTGGATTTCACCTCGGCTTCCGAAACTGGAGTTTTATCATGGCTACCGAATAATTGTCCCATATTACATTTACAGATATATATATATATATATGGACTCGATATAAGTAATGTGACTTGAACAGAGGGGTATATACAACACATGCTCTGTCTAACACTTTCTGTGTGTTTGTGTGATTATATGTACACACACGAAGCAGCAAATATCGAAATCGAGATGTTTACATCTATTAGAACACGAAAAGCAATGATTTTAGAATTTGTATCGGTGAAGAATTTCTCTGTAAATTTTGGATGTAAAAATATATCGAGTTGACCCCACAACTTAAATCAGAGAACTACTCTTCATGGAGTTTCCACGTGATTTCACCTCCTGAGTGAAATATATTACCTCGGCCATTTGGAGTTAAGCCGAAACTTTTCTTCTTATATACAGAATATGGAAAAGTATATATTTGTTGGGGTGTACTGACGATTGTCAAGCTAGAATTTATTTCATTACGGAGAATAAGCGGGAGAGAGAAAGAAAGAATTGTTCATTTATTTTTAATACGAACAGGTACACTAGAACTACAAAAGCAACCGGTGTTGGATTTTGTCTCCGATTTCTATAGATTTAGTGTATAAATATCACGTTGATTTGAACTCCAAGTGACGTCAGCAGACTGCCAGAAACATTGTTTCGGCATGATTTCGCCTCATCACGATCTAATGTACAGGAGCGCGATAACAATAATTTTACTCATCATTATACAGACATTCATAGATAAGTAAGTGCATATATATACGCACATATACTTGTACGTGTATGTAGGTATATATATATATATGTGTAAGGCGGCTAGCTGCCAGAAACGATAGCACGCCGGGCGAAATACGTAGCCATATTTCGTCTGCCGTTACGTTCTGAGTTTAAATTCCGCCGAGGTCGACTTTGCCTTTTATCCTTTAGGGGTCGATAAATTAAGTACCAGTTACGCACTGGGATCGATGTAATCGACTGAATACCTTTGTCTGTCCTTGTTTGTCCCCTCTATGTTTAGCCCCTTGTGGGTAATAGAGAAATATATATATATATATATATATATATATATGTGTGTGTGTGTGTGTGTGTGTGTGTGTGTGTGTGTGTGCGTGCGTACACGCGTGCAAGACCCTACCCGGGAGGAAATCTGAAGGGGAACATAATGAGCTCTGCATGAGTTATCACCTTTATGTATGTATGTATGTATGTATGTATGTGAATATATATATATATATATATATATATATATATATATATATATATATATATATATGTGTGTGTATGTATGCATATATATGTGCATATATATATATATGTATATATATATACCTATATATGTATATATGTATATATATATATATATATATATACACACACAGATGCATATGTGTGTATGTGTGGGTATATATGTGTGTGTGTGTATACACACATAGGCACGCATGCATACATGTTTATTCATTAAACTTTAATTAATAGGTTTTTGTAATTAATACTCCAAGTATGCACTCAATGAAGTACTCGCATACTGTTTATGGACTCGAAATAATATTTAATATTAACAGCGATTGCCTACTTCAAGGTTTCGCCGAAAAACCAGGTTTCACTTTTAACTGCGTAACTTGGAACAGTCATACTTGATATTACACATACATACACACACATACATACACATACATACATAGGTATGTATGTATGTATCGATAGGCACATACACACACACACACATATATATATACATATACACGCGCATAAGAACATCTGTGTCTTTGTTTCTCGCCGAATACGCGCACTCACTCATATATATATATATATAACGTATAAATATAAATATCAGATTGATAGGCATGGTTCTGCAGTTTATATTTACAGTTGCTGTGGCAACCTCTGCACATGGTCTTGCATTTGGCAACGTTGCATTCGCAACTGCTGCTGCAACTACTGACTTTACTGATGAACATCATATATGCTGATTCACACGCAGCTTCAGTTGCATTTTGCACACCACCACCACCACCACCACCACCACCACACCACCACCACCACCACCACCACTACTACTACTACTCTACTACTACTACTACTACTGCTACTGCTACTGCTGCTGCTGCTGCTGCTTAATATGCATTTGCTGTGAATTCTGCACATAGTGATGCATTTTTAGTTGCAGCCACTATTTACACCACTGCCAGTAACGTTAGTGTTACTACTACTACTACCACCGCTACCACAACCATCAAGATCAACAACCACACCCTCCTACTAATAATACTACTTACGCCGATATCATTACCTCCAAAGTCATTGCCCTCTCTTCTTGCCATCATTACCACTACTCGCATTAAAACTGAACACTTTTTACTACTACTAGTACTACGACGACGACGACGACGACGACCACCACCACCACCACCACCACCATCACCACCAGCACCCCCCACCACCACTACCACTAATGCTGCTGTCGCCACCGCCGCTGCTGCTGCTGCTGCTGCTGCTACTACTACTACTACCACTACTACTACTACTACTACTACTACTACTACTACTACTGCTACTGTTACTTCTACTTCTACACTTCAGACTGAAGATCCTACACTTCTGCTACAACTTATTAGGACACAACGAAGGAAATTCTTTTTTTTGGTTTCTCAAACTGCTGGAAATAGCAGCCATACCTCCCACAGCTATCTTCAAGACCGAAAGAGTTTATGTCTGAAAAACCAATAAGACAATGTTGGTCATGATTGGAACGCCTTGACGATATATATATATTTATGCTTGATTGGAGAAGAATAAGGGCTGAATATTATATAACAGCAACTACCTCATGTGTTATCTTTAATATCCCCATACATCATCACGAAACCCTTTTTTGAAATATTTTAAACTTTATCAACTGCTACTACTACTACTACTACTACTACTACTACTACTACTACTACTACTGAAATGAACCAAATGCGAAATGTTATTACCTCTTCTACTATCATCTCCACTAGATTTACTATCACTGCTACCATTTCTGCTAATAATATTATAGCTATTTCTACGATTACTACAACCACAAAGTTAACTCCTCTTCCTCCTCTTTATTCTTCCTTTTCCTACACTGCTTCTATAACTACAGTAATTGCAACAGCATCTAAGGTCTATGACCTTAGACGCTATTGCAATTTGTTAGGGGTGCATCTCCTGTTATTGCAGGGAAGCTAATGTTATAGCTGCTGTAGTTGCCAGAGCAGAAATTGCAATCTTGCCAGAACTATTATTACTGTATTGCTATTCTATTGCAGCTTATGCAATTTGCAGTTTCTGCATTTTGCAGCTTCTGTAAATATGCAGAATCTGCATTTTCAGTTTTCTGTAGTTATTTCTTTCTCTGAGGTTGTTGCCTCCATCATGATTGCAGCTGACTGCTGCTGCTGTTGCTGAAGCTGCTGCTGCTGCTGCTGTTGGGCTCTTTAAACTGTTGCCTTCATTATACTGATAATGATAATGATGATGATGATGATGATGAAGATAATGATAATTATTATTATTACTGTTGTTATACTATTACTACTTTTATTATTATTGCTACCATTATTATCATTATTTAGATATTATTTGGAACATGATGGCCTTTGTAAGTGAATTACAACTAATTCTCTTGGGGCCTAATTTCTATCATACCTTTACCTCAAATTCCTAATATCCATTTTTGACATTGTGAACTGTTCTAAACACGTAGTTTTCTTTTTACTTTTTGTTTGGCAGTATCTAATTTTAAATTCTGTCTAACTAGTTGACTTATTCACTCTTGTATATTCTAAATTTACCATCATTTCACTATAGTATGTTCTATATGTACCATCATTACATCTCCTCCTTTAGCAATTACATAATTGTATTTTCCCATATGCCTTACTTAGATTATTAGCTTTTGTTCCCATGCACAAAATTTAAGAATAGTAGGTATTGTAGTAACGAATATTTTTACCCAGTCCTGCTCTTTTGTGAAATAAAGTGACATCTCCTCTATCTTTCTGTATTATATGCTCGAAGTAGGCGCTGAAATTCTGAAAAATATATCGATGTCCTAGGATACAATTACGTTATACATCTTCACATATATTTCCCACACAATTCCCGAAAGACATATCATATATATTTGTCATCTTCTCAGATTATTTTTACCACATTACTTTGTGAGCTACTTTCCTTTCATACATTCTCTCGACATTTATCATTGTTTGACTCAAGGTCAATTACGATTGAACAAAAACTATAATCAAAGGATTTCTAGTTATGGCCTTTTCAGACATTGTTTATCTAGAATTGCACCACCCAATAAGATTTTTTCTTCTTATTTAAGTTTGTAGAGTGTGATTCGATGGCATTTTAGCTGCTATCTTTATCAGCTCAAATAGGTTATCTTCGGAGTCTGTGACGATGTTATAATGACTAATACAGAGTGCTAGATTATTTTCAGTTTCATAAATGAAATATATTATGCTTGCATTATTTTCTACAATTTAGTGTCGAAAACAGATTACATTTATTGTTGACATGTGTAAATTTTATGTCTTTTTCCAGCCCAGAAGAACTGTGATATAACAGAGTTATAATAGAAAAAAAATTCAGTTATGACCATCGTACTGTTTAGCAGTATCTACAACAGCCTTATTTAATGAGTTCTTTTACTTTTCTTTTTTTTGAAGAATGTAGTGCGTATTTGAAGGCTTTTCGCTGCTACTTCTCCCACGCAAACTTAAACCATCATTGTGAGCTAGTTGATTTTATGTTATCATATAAGGCTGTATCACAGATATTCCACGCTTGTCTGTTGGTTAATCGCCGATCGGTACTGAAATAAACGATAGAATGCTTTTCATCTTCCAAAGACAAAAAAATGAAAAAATAAGGTATCATACTTATTGATAACGGTCCTAAATAAGATTTGTGTTGAGTCACTTCAGGTGATTTTATTCATTTTTGAAGGTTATAAGAAGTGTAAGTTTCCATTATAGCATACTCGTGTTATTTATTCCTGGTCATCTCTGACCTCGAGCTGATCCACGATCAAAAGATCTGCAATATTTCTTTCTTTCTTTTTTATACGTATCTAAAACTGTGTTCTCTAATCTCTAGGTTAGCAACATGATTTTCTCTGTAGGCTTCGTATTTTCGAAATAAGGATTTAAATTTAATGTATTTGATGGTTATTTAGCAGTTAATGACGTCTTTTATGTCGTCTTTTATGTTAAGATCTTTTGCTCTCTTAAGGATTTCTAGTAATGTGAATGTGAGAATAAATGGCGATATTTTCATAAATAAGATGTATCATATGCGTGCATATATATTATAGAACTTATATTATATCGTCGCATTGGTAAATTTGAAGAGAGACGATCGGAACGTCAATACACCTCGGTTGGGCGACTTCAGATTCCTTAAAATTAAATGGCCTGCAGGCAACATATGCCATGTTACGAATGAAATCCAGCTGGATATGTACTTGATTTCACTAAAATTATGTTCACGAAATAAACAATAATGTAAGGTACCAGGAGCAACGATATCTTGAACGTGCTTTACCAATAACATGGAATCCATTCACAATGTGAAGTGACGGCACCGATTTTCTCAGACTATAACATACTAACTCTAACAAATCGAAAATGTCTATCACACAGAAAGCACCCAAATCCTATCCAGTCTGAACTAGTACAAAACAGACAAGAAATCAATTTAAGAAGTAATGTTGAAACAAAATTTGCCCCAAAGTGTCACTATACCAAACAATGATGTCTCGATAATGCATTAAATTTGCTCCAGAGGGAAAAGCAGAGAGAAACAAAAACATTATTTCGGAAAAGAGGCGAGTCATTATGAGAGGAAATATAAGCTTTTGAATCGGTTAAATAAGCAAATGAATGATAACGAGGCGCCTCGCTTTCAAAAGGCTCTTTCCGAGATTGAAAACAACCTCAAATTATCCCATGAAAAAAGAGGGAAGAAAGAGAAACTAAAGCAGTTTAAAATAAACAAACCCTACAGAATTCTACAACTTTAGAAAAAAATCTGTTTCGGTGTGTCACATGATAGAGCCAGTGTTTGAAGAAAATGGCTCAATGACTGTAAATCCTAAAATGCTGAGTGAAATATTAACTAATTCCAAAGTGATTTTATTTCTCATTGGGAGATATGCAAATAAGTAAGCTTCAAAAGTTTTCAACAGTACTTCTCTACAAAGAGAAGTGCAATCGAACGATTACATCGATAGAAAAGAGAAAGATGTAAATATCATTCACTGATCAGATGAAATTGAAATCAGCAACGGACACTGGTGGTTTCCTAGAGAACTTTTAATGACATGCAAAATTATCTGCAAAACCACTGCAGATAATTTTAAGAGGTACACTATGCTCTATCCATGAAGGAGGAAGCAGAGAAGATGATAAAAATTTCAAGCATATTTCACTCATCTTACACATCTGTAGTGCGATAGATTGATGGAATGTACAATCTACAGGAAGCTGATGACATTCATATAAGTAAACGGCTTGCCTACTGATATGCACCACGGCGTCCATCCAGGAAAGAGCTATCTCAAAAAACTACTACAGCATTATAATTGACTACTGAAACACCAGCTCAGCCATTCAAATGTGGATTACGGAATGTTCCAAACTGCGTTATCTCGGCATAGTTGGAAAATGGAATGTCAGAAGCAGTATTTAGGCAATTTCAGCTAAAAGTATTTATTCTGAGGGGAAGAGAGAAAGATAATACCATCGAAGAAGTATTAATTGACGAAACATCTATTCATATCATAGTACCTCAAATAAGTGTACTGCGACCACTCCCGCTTGTGGTGGATCTCCAGTGCTCCTGGTCACATGGTCAGCTACTGTCCCCTGCCACGCTGATGATAAATTTATCACATGCAGAAACGAATCCTGATGATAACGCCAAGGACCTGCTGCATCATACAAGTGAGCTGAAGAGACAAATGCAGTTCAAAGCTGAAAATCTTCAAGAGAGCTGATTTCAGCTCACGAGTTGATTGCAGTCAGGGATTACACAGGAAAAACGGGTATTGTCAGCTCGGTATCACAACCAGTGCGTGATCTCGGGTTAGTTTCTAAGTTTAGCAGTCATATCAGCTCGGGTATATAACAAATACGAGAAAAGGCTTTTCAGCCATTCTTCCTTTTTTGCAATTGTTTTTCGCATTGTGAGACGACAAAGTATCATTTAGGATTATTTGTCTACTTTTTCTCGCAAGTCATGATACTGCATATATGATTCCATGTGGAGTCATTGTTGTTGAATGTTACTGAATTAAACGCGTTTTTAATCGCTTCCTTTGAATTTCTTTTTTTCTGCATATTTAATTTGAAGGAATAAAGTGAGAGAACAGAACGAGAGGAAGACAAATTTTAAAGGTTGAAGAAACCATTAAAGAGTACAAGGAGTTAGTCTCACTTTTTGTTTCTTATTGAAGTCTGTTTTAAAGCTGAATATGAAAAGAAGAAAAGTGATATTGTGGTGTATTAATGAAAAAAAAAATTGATTATAGATGGAAAAGATTTGAAATCAGGAACACACCTGGTTTCTAATTTAGTTATTATTCCCATGAAAGGCTTGAAAGAGAAGGTCTATGAGACTGGTGGAAGTGGTTACCATCGTGAAGGCGTGGCAGAAAGTCTAAAAGTTTCAACAGTGGCGTGAAGGAAAGCTTCAAGTTCTTCAATCATCTAAGAAATCAACAAAAGACTGATAATAAAATGAAGCAAATAAAAAATAAAGCGACAATAACAAAAATATCTGGAATAGTCAAAAGAAGTGTAAAAACATTAAGCAAATAATAAAAGAGGGAGAAAAAATGGTGATTATCGTTGTCGATAAGTACCAGTAATAAATTGTTGATAAAATCGAGTGTACCATTTCCCCAGCATTGAGGCTTTCTCTCTGCTAGAAATCAATATTGTTGCTATCCTGCAAGCAGTGGATTGGCAACATTAGACGTCTGTTGCATTGTGTATATAATATCACTCTTTTTTAGTTTTTATTTCGGTTTCCACCAAGGACAACACCACCATTCATCTTTCCGGAGTCGACAATATAGATACCAGTCAAGAATGGAATTGGTTGATCTTAATCAACGATACTCTTCACCCAAAATTTAAGGCCTTGTGGCTATATTAGAAATTAAATTTATTTCTATCCTCGGTCGCCGGAGAGAATATATCTACCAATTACTCCAGACTGCAGAAAGAGAGTTGATAGCACACTCTCTCAGGACACTCCCCACTCAAACACGCTATAGAGGAAAGTAAGAACTCAAAAGAAGAAGAAGAAAAAAAGAGGTTACTGATTAAACTATAACCGTTGTTGTTCTCTTCTTTGTTTTGAGAAAAAGAAAGATCTGACAATACGTATGGTTTTCCTGAGCAAATAAAAATCCAATTGCCAATATATGAATTGTGACCATTGCAAACAATGCACTGGGTTAGTTCTTGTTACCTTGACTCACTCAGTTTCATATATTGCATTAAAGAGGGAAGAATGTGTAAATATGGTGTCCGGTCAATTCGTCGACGGCAATTTGTAGTCGTTTAATTTGTCACCAGTCAATTCGTCGTTGGTCAACTCGTCCCCAGGTCAATTCGTCGTCAATCAATTTGTTGAGCTCATAAGAAAAATGGAAGAAAGAATATCTGAATTAAAAAAAAAACGTTTATTTTAAGGTTTGCTGTATTACATATTTATTTTTCTTTTAAAATTAAGATTGTATGCAATTGCTTTTAGAAATATAATTTTTAGGCTTGGATCATATTTTTCTAAGACATTTTTTATGTGCATGTTGATATCTTTGTATTTTTTCGTTTTGGTTTGGTTCTTCTCCTTGCATAAACTTCTGCAATTTGGTACTGGCAAGTTATACATCGATCCCACACATTTCATATAGGTAATGGAAATGGAGTTTCAAGGCGTCACCTTCTTTATCCTCTTCCTCTAGGTAGTCCTATATAATTACTTTCAAAATAAAATTCAATTGACTGTGGAATATCATGATAATCTAGAAGTTGTTCATATACATCTACAATATTATCAATCGGCAGGAAAGCAAGAGCAACAAAACAACACATTTTTAGACAAAAAATGTAATGTTCGTGATTTTTGCATTTTAGTCCTTCTTGCACAACATGCTTGTACACAGATCTATACTTAAGAGATGAGAAATTATGTACATTATTTACATTTGACGGATATTTGTCCTCATCTTATTTGTTGTTAACACAACGTTTCGGCTGATATGCCCACCGGCATATGGCGTAGTGGTTAAGAGCGCGTGCTACTAACCCCAAGATTGCGAGTCGATTCTAGGCAGTGATCTGAATAACAGCAACAACAACAACAATAATTATAACATCGAAAAAACCTTAGGAATGAGAACCCAAGTTCGAAATTTCCCCAAGACACCTGATGAAGGCCGGAGGGTATATTAGCCGAAACGTTGAGTTGACAACGAACAATATGAGGACAAATATCCGTCAAATGTAAATAATGTATATGCTTGTATACATTTTGTTCTAAATGAAACGAGCAGCATGCAAAAGTCAACCTTGGAAACTATTCTAGAAATTTGTTATGGGCTGCTTCTTCGAAATCCATAATTATATTATCAGGGCCCTTATTCGGCTGTAATTCATTTATTTTAGCAAAAAGTCTGATTTATGTATCATGACTTTTGTCAGAGAGCAATGCGAACAAACGTGGGGCATTAAACTTATCAATTTGAATGTGACGTATATATAACTGAAAACATATTCTAGAGCAGCATTTAAATCTTCCATCTGCCGCCCAGTTCTTGCGCTGTTTAACTGTCGAAGTGCTTCATCATTTGCAAATATTGGTATTCGTTTTGAATCTTCCATATCGCTGTCATTCTGTAAAAACGTTTCATCATTGCCAAGGTCGGAGTATTCACTTGGAATGGAAAACCCAACATTTGTAAGTAGAGTGGCAGGATAGTTGGAATCAGCTTACCTCCAAGCTAAGCAAACGGAGGTTTTTGCGACAATGAACAGTCGTTTAAATTCTGAACTTCACTAGCGATAAGTAAGCGAGTAGCAACACGAGATGAAATATTTGAAACTATTCTCCTTGCATTTACCTCTGCAGCATTTGAAGCGGGATTATGGATCCCAATCTTCTTAAGCTCTTTATAATTTTCATCTGTATGAAATGGCACCTTGCACACATGATTTTCGCACCTGCAGTATACCTTCAATCCATCTGCATTCTGCTTATTTTTTGTGTATATATCATTTTCTTGATCGACCACTTTGATTTTACCTTTCTCAGAAGTTATGATATTGAAGATAGTCATGTTGATGAGTAGGCGTATTGAATAAATCTTTGTTCGTAAACTGTTCAGCCCAGATACTTGAGAGGTAGATTGATAGATAGATAGATAGATAGAGAGAGAGAGAGAGAAAGAGAGAGAGAGAGAGAGAGAGAGAGAGAGCGGTGTTAAAGAAAGGGAAAAATATCTAAAACTTTCCAATGACAATTTTAATTCTAAAGTGATTGTTCTAAACTTTCCCTTGAAAATCACATTTAAAACTATTTTAGCACGAATTGGCCAGCGATGAATTCACCTGGGAAAGAATTGATTAACGATGAATTGACCGGGAACGAATTGTTTAGCACCGTAAATATACGTACCGGTGAATATTTTTGCGAGTTCGGTTAACTACCTAATGACCAACAGCAACACTCGATGCAAACACTCGCCTACCTGGAAGACTACGAAATTTAACTCTCGTTTGAGGTAAGAGAAAACTTTCTAGAACCAGATGGAATGTTCGGGAGGAAAAGCAATCAAGGCACTGATGTGGGAATGGTTAGACATCTTTAAAGCGTGGAAGCTTTCCACGAGATATTTCTTTTATTAATGTTGGTAGGTTACTATGATCACGTCTTAGATTTCCGCAGTTGTGTATGAGTAACTGAAAGCTTTTTAGATATGCTCAAACAATTTATTTATTACTAGATAAGAATAGTGTATGTTATCCATTATTTCGCATAGTTAACTACATAGACATTAAATTTGCGATAGTAGTTCAAATCAAATGGATTTCAAAATAGTGTTGACAAATTAACATTAGGCAAAATGTTGCCTAATGTGTGAAAACATAGCTGGTTTTGCTCTCTTCTTCAAAGGTCAGATCACAGCATTAATCAGTGGGTTTTATAGTGTGCTCATTGCCAGAAAATTGTAGACTAAACAGGGAGTTATAAAGAAAGTACATAGAGATTGTGAGAAACGAAAACAAAGAAAGAGCTGTAAGGAAAATCGCCACCGACACACTAGCAGTTAGAGTGACCCTCTCCAATTTTTCAACGCTAGTCTCGAATGGTGCGTTGTTTGAATTCGGGCGCATGCTCCTTGACAACAAAATACGACAGCTCTTTGACAAGCTTAGTAAACAAAGGTATAAATTGGAAATAAATTTACGAGATAGATTTTCACAATTAGCGAAATGTTTGATGGGAATTTTCTCTGAAGATGGAGAGTACAAAGCCTACTTTGAAATGTAAGTAAAGGAACTAGATTGCCTGGAAAGGGTATGTAATAAACATCTGTAGTAAGGGTAGTAATGAGATTTTACGCAAGAGCAAATTATTAGGGTTGAACGGGCAGCACTACGGATGTATTAATTACTCAAATAGAATAACGTACTTATAGCTTTTGTTTTGGCTGATGTGTTTACCAAGAGTGAAGAGTAGGCGCAGGCGTGGCTGTGTGGTAACAAACTAGATTTCCAACTACATGATTCCTGGTTCACTTGTACTGTGTGGGACCTTGGGAAAGTGTCTTCTACCTTAGACTCGGGCCGATCAAAGTCTTATGAATGGATTTGGTTGGCGGAAACTGAAAGAAGCCCATCGTATATGTATGTGTGTGTGTATGTGTGTGCGTGCGCGCGTGTTTGTGCCTCTGTGTGTGTGTGTGTGTGTGTGATCCAGCGGTTCGGCAAAACAGACTGATAGAATAAGTATTAGGCTTAAGAAAATGTCCTTGGGTCGATTTCCTCGACTGAAAACTTTTCAACGCGATGCCCCAGAATGGCCGCAGTCAAATGACAGAAATAAGTAAAAGACAAAAGAACAAAGATAGCAGTTTGAGAGTATTGAAAGAAGGGTTTGAGAGTATTGAAAGAAGGGGATAATTACACTGTTGAAGAAAAATAAGGTTAAAAAAGAACATATTTTTAAGTTTTGGATAAATGCACGATGAATAATAGCAGCTAAAATTTGGCGGTTGTCATCAGTAATCACATTAGACCAGCCCAAAATAGTGCAATGACATAAAGATATATATAAAAAAAAAATAACCTCTTGTGAAATACAATGTAGGAAATCTAAAGTAAATCTGGCTTTTGTGGGGCTCTGGGCTAAATTAACTAAAGGTCCACTTAAAACAGATTTACATTTGACTACTAATATTGTATATCCAAAATGAAAGTGGTTGAAAATGCTAGAGAAAATTGAATGAGAAACATCTTTATAAGTATAATTTAATGCGGAAGCTGAAAATAGTGACAAAAAAAATTTTAGTATGAGCTAGAACGTTTTGACGACCAAAATAGCAAGAATGAAAATATATTAGAAATATCTGGGGAAAGTTGTACTAATACAGTTCTATATTTAAGAGATGAGGAATTGTGTACATTATTTACGTTCTGAGTTCAAATTCTGCCGAGGTCGATTTTGGCTTTCATTCTTTTGGTAGCAATAAAATAAGAAGATGATGGTAGTTCTTTGTGTTCGAAGGTCATGAGGAAGAGCAACAATCTCTCAAATGTCTAAGTAAACCGATCCCTGAATGATAGGTCCTGGTGCATTGGGCAAATATATCGAATTTGATCAGTCAGGGGGCGTGACAAAATTTCTTTGTCTTTTCCTCTTCCATTATTTAATCTTCTTGTAGTACCCCAAGGTATTTGTATCCTTCATTGTTCCATAGCCATCTAGTGATGTTATCTTCTGATAATTTTGATGCCATCAGAATTTCTTTTGTGGTATCTTTGCTGAATACAGTAAGCTGTTTGGATCAGAGAATCTTGTTCATTTTTACTTTTTGTATGTAGTTTGAGGTCATCTATATAAAGCAAGTTATCTATTTTAATCTTAGTTTTGGTAAACTAACAGGCAAGCTAGGACTTCCTCAGTGTAATTTTCCGACGTTTTAGTGAAATGACGAAGGGTAGTGGAGAGAGGGTATCTCCTTAGAAAATTTCCCTGCGTATTTTCAGGTTTCCTAGCGATTCATTGGCACATGTCTGTTCTATTTCTCACCCTTTCATTGCTCCCCCCCCCCAAAGCTATTTATCTTCATTGGCTCCGAGCATCCTCAGGCACTCCAAGAGTCGGCAGTGCAGATTATTGTCGTATGCCTTCCTCTATTCTATCCAGCGAACTACTAAATTCTTCTTTCTTATGACACAAAAATGTGTGAGTAGTATATGAAATGTTTGTGCGGGGGCTACTTGTTTGTTTGTTTGTTTGTTTGTTGAGCGTCTCAGGACTGTCTGCAGTTCAAAATGTGGTCCTTTGCTATTCGTAAGACCCGCAGAAGAGAAAGCAGGTCAACCCTCGACACCGAGAGCATCGACGAATGGATGAATGCGCATCCAGGCTCAGGAAGGAAAAGTGAAAGAAAGTTGGAGCGAAAGAGTACAACAGGGATCGCCACCACCCCCTGCCGGAGCCTCGTGGAGCTTTAGGTGTTTTCGCGCAATAAACACACACAACGCCCGGTCTGGGAATCGAAACCACGATCCTCCGATCGCTAGTCCGCTGCCCTAATCATTGGGCCATTGCGCTTCCACTTGCGGGTGCTGCAGACTTTTGGCAGTTTCTCAACATGCTGAATTTACAGATATAAGGAAACTGTGAAATAGAATAGCTATCTGAGAGTAGTTAAAACTGAATTTCAGACAATATATTCTAATCTTCGTAACTTTGACCGTGTCTCGCACAAGAAACTGGCAGCATGGTTCTTGAATGAACCATACATTAAGCACAAATTTGAACTTGACACAAGGTTGCTTAATCATTACAATTTGGAGACAAATTTTTGTCGCAGTATCTCAAGCCAAATAATAGATGATTAAGTCAGGTTAAATGATTTTATGTGTTTTTTTTAATGACTTATATGCGTCTTCCATGCTGTAATTGTTTTAATTTCAATAAATGGTCTCAAATCAAATCATTTGCCAGGTAGGTACATTTCCAAAAGATT